>NW_026757762.1:0-1094 GCF_022355385.1 Mustela nigripes
CGCATTGTGACCCTCAGTGTGAGTCCTGTCCTCTAGTACGTCCTCTCAGTGGCTGGACCATTAGATGTCATAATGGGCTTGACATGTCCCTAGGCCCCAATTTTTAACCAGATTCTGGTTGTCCAGTCGCCAATCCCCATGGGTCTACTCTAGAATCCCTCATTTGGTGGGACACCTGAGGTTGAAAAACAAAACAAAACAAATCAACCACAACAGAACAACAGACTTCTTCCATCCCACAGAATGACCCCAAACTCTTTGGACGGGGCCAAAACTACAGAGACTAAGACTCGTCCATTTCCCATGAAGTCACCCGGATATTTCACGACCATGAGTTACAAGAAATCCAGAGACAAAATCTTGAGGAAGAGCCTCACACTCGCCCTTTTTTCATATCCCGAAGAGTTCTCCTCGTGGTCTTAGATCAGTCATGCCGTACCTATGACCCGAAACATAAGCCGAGTTTGTGTTTTCAGAAAACTGTCCAAACATCCCTGGCCTCCACACCCTACAGGCTCAGGCCCCTGGAGCCAAACCTGATGACTGTGCTTGCCCTCTCCAAGGGAATTGTATGTGCCCATTCCAAAGGCCACAACCCTACTAATTGGATAAACCTCCAAAGTCCCTGAGGTCATCCCAATATTTATGGCTTCACAGGACAAAAGGGGCAATCTGGGCCCATCTGAGCACCTACCGGCGCTCAAACCCGTAGACTGGTGTCCCCAGAGGTAAAAAGGAACGAACAGGCCCCTAGGCACCTATCGGATCCATTGGTTTGGCTTCCAGGCATCTCTCCTCAGAGGCCTGGGTGTCAATAACGGCATATGGCTGTTTCTTGACTCACCCATCAGAACAAATCTCATTTACACATGGGAAACTTCACGATGGAGCTGTGTGAAAGCCTCTCTTTAGGAGAACCCTTCAGGGCCCCAGTGCCACCGCTTCAATCCAAGGTCTCCATAGACACAATATATTAGGACACATCCACGGGAGAGTCCATTTCAACTCAGCCTCCTCGGTTGCTCCCCCAGATCCAGCAAATCTAACTTGTCTTGTTGCTAGGAGACAATTGGAATGCGAGGTGGCCTACCCCG
>NW_026757763.1:0-1094 GCF_022355385.1 Mustela nigripes
ACCCTGGGATCATGACCTGAGCCGAAGGTAGAGGCTTTAACCCACTGAGCCACCCAGGCCCCCCTATTTTTAAACATTTCTTAAGTGTTTTTTTTTTTTTTTTTTAAAGTAGGCTTCACACCCAGAGTGGAACATAGGGCTTGAACTAACAACCCTAATATCAAGACCCGAGCTGAGATCAAGAGTCAGAGGCTTAACCAACCGAACCACCAAAATGCTCCTTAAATTCTTAATTAAGGAATAAAAATATTGCTGTTATTTATATTCTGGTATCTAAAAAGATATCTGTCAGTAAAAAGCACATACTATAACTGGTAATTTGGAGTAAAATATTTAAAAATTTAAAAACTGATATAATTTAAGAATTTTGAAAAACATTTTAACAATCTGTGTCATTCTATTAAATGATATCTGTATCATTCTATTAAATAAGAGAAAACCTTTTAAAGGCAAAAAGTTAAAAGACTCTGTATGTCCTGACTTGTATGCAACAGACATTTTTATCTCTAATGCTGAAAGTAACATTTTTTGTTTAAACGATGACCTCCTATTAAATACTACTTTGACTTGAAATACAAGTAATAGCCAGTCGTTACTGTTTACTATGTGTCAGGTACCAACCTAAACACTTTATATGTGTTATCTCATTAAATATCCCAACAATGTGCCACATAAATATTGTCATTTCTGTTTATAAAATCAAGAAACTGATGTGTAAGCTGGTTAATTTAGGACCCAAGGTTACATAGCTTGTAAAAGGTGGGGCTGAGATTTGATTCAATTCTGTCTATTCCATAGTCCAACTATTATGCACATTGCCAGAGACTAACCCCCTGAAGTAGATTCTAACCTTATTCGGTATACAGAATAATAGTTACCTATGATTCTTTTCAATGATATTTTCTTAAGGGCTAGTCACAGTCATGACAGAACAGCAGTAAAATAGAAAATAAATTTACTTATTAGTTTTATAAAACATACCAAAAAATACCTACTTGTTTTCAACATTTTGAGGAACCTCCATGCTGTTGAAAATAGAACTGCCCTATGACCCAGCAATTGCACTACTGGGTATTTACCCTAAAGATACAAAC
>NW_026757764.1:0-1094 GCF_022355385.1 Mustela nigripes
TAGCACTTTGGTTAGGTTTATTCCCAGGTATCTTATGGTTTTTGGTGTAGAGTAAATGGAATTGATTTTCTAATTTCCCTTTCTGTATTTTCATTGTTAGTGTATTAGAAAGCCCCTGATTTCTGTACTTTGACTTTTTTTCCTACCACATTACTGAATTGCTGTATGAGTTCTAATAGTTTGGGGGTGGAGTCTTTGGGGTTTTCCATATACAGCATCATGCAATCTGCAAAGAGAGAGAGTTGACACCTTCATTGCCAATTTGTATACCTTTTATTTCTCTTTGTTGTCTGGTTGCTGTTGCTAGGGTTTCTAATACTATTTTGAACAAGAGTGGTGAGAGAGGGGCGCCTGGGTGGCTCAGCGGGTTAAGCTGCTGCCTTCGGCTCAGGTCATAAACTTGGAGTCCTGGAATCGAGCCCCACATCGGGCTCTCTACGCGGCAGGGAGTCTGCTTCCTCTTCTCTCTCTGCCTGCCTCTCTGCCTGCTTGTGATCTCTCTCAATAAATCTCTCTCAAATAAATAAATAAAATCTTAAAAAAAAAAAAAAAAGAGTGGTGAGAGAGGGCATCCTTGTCATGTTCCTGAACTTAACGGGAAGGCTCTGAGCTTTTTCCCATTGAGGATGATATTTTCTTTGGGTCTTGCATAGATAGATTTTATGAAGGTCGGGAATGTTCCCTCTATCCCTATACATTAAAGCATTTTATCAGGAATAGATGCTGGATTTTTTCAAAAGGTGTTTTTTTTTTTTTCCTCAATTGAGGAGACCATGTGGTTCTTCTCTCTTCTCTTATTGATTTGATCTATCACACTGATTGATTTGTAAATGTTGAACTATCCCTTACAAGGGATGTAAATTTTATGTCCCTTGTAACCCAGGGATGAATCCCACCTGGTCATGGTGGATAAACTTTTTTTTTTAAGATTTTATTTATTTATTTGATAAAGAGAGATCACAGGTAGGCAGAGAGGCAGGCAGAGAGAGAGAGAGGAGGAAGCATGCTCCCTGCTGAGCAGAGAGCCCGATGTGGGACTCGATCCCAGGACCCTGAGGTGGATAAACTTTTTAATGTGTTGTTGGATCCTGTTT
>NW_026757765.1:0-1094 GCF_022355385.1 Mustela nigripes
GTCCTCTAGTACGTCCTCTCAGTGGCTGGACCATTAGATGTCATAATGGGCTTGACATGTCCCTAGGCCCCAAATTTTAACCAGATTTCTTGTTGTGCAGTTGCCCATCCCCAGGGCTCTACTCTGGAATCCCTCATTTGGTGGGACACCTGAGGTTGAAAAACAACACAAAACAAATCAACAAAAACAGAACAACGGACTTCTTCCATCCCACAGGATGACCCCAACCTCTTTGGACGGGGCCAAAACCCAGAAATTAAGACTCGTCCATTTCCCATGAAGTCACCCGGATATTTCACGACCATAAGTGACACGATATCCAGAGACAAAAACTTGAGCAAGAGCCTCACACTCGCCCTTTTTTCATATCCCGAAGAGTTCTCCTCATGGTCTGTAGATAAGTCCTGCCATACCTATGATCCGAAACATAAGCCGAGTTTGTGTATTCAGACAACTGTTCAAACAACACTGGCCTACACTCCCTACAGGCTCAGGCCCCTGGAGCCAAACTTGACGACTGTGCTTGCTCTCTCCAAGGGAATTGCATGTGCCCACTCCAATGGCCACAACCCTACTAAGAAGATAAACCTCCAAAATCCCTGAGGCCAAACCAATATTTGTGGCTTCCCAAGACAAACAGCGGCCATCTGGGCCCATCTGAGCACCTACCAGCACTCAGACCCGTAAACTGATGTCCCCAGAGGAAAAAAGGAACGAACAGGCCCCTAGGCACCTAACAGATCCATTGCATTGGTTTCCTGGCATCTCTCCTCAGAGGCCTGGATTTCAATAACAGCATATGGCTGTTTCTTGACTCACCCATCAGAACAAATCTCATCTACACATGGGAAAATTGCACGATGGAGCTGTGTGAAAGCCTCTCTTTAGGAGAACCCTTCAGGGCCCCAGTGCCACCGCTTCATTCCAAGGTCTCCATAGACACAAAATCATATTAGGTCACATCCACGGGAGAGTCCATTTCAACTCAGCCTCCTCGGTTGCTCCCCCAGATCCAGCAGATCTGACCTGTCTTGTTGCTTGGAGACAATTGGAATGCGAGGTGGGCTACCCAGCCATCCAGCCTTAGAACCCTG
>NW_026757766.1:0-1094 GCF_022355385.1 Mustela nigripes
TGGGCCTCAGAGATCCCTGCATCTCAGATGTCCACTGTTTGTGTCAGAAAACCTAACTATTGGATTAGGTATGTATGTATGTATGTATGTATGTATGTATGTATGTATAAGAGATTGTATTTATTTATTTGACAGAGAGAGATTACAAGTAAGCAGAGAGGCAGGCAGAGAGAAAGAGGGAGAAGCAGGTTCCCCGCTGAGCAGAGAACCGGATGCGGGACTTGATCCCAGGACCCTGAGACCATGACCTGAGCCAAAAGCAGAGGCTTAACCCACTGAGCCACTCAGGGACCCCTGGATTAGGTTTTTAAAGTGTCATCAAAATTGAAGAGAAGGCGGGGCCCCTGGATGGCTCAGTCAGTCAAGTATCAGACTCTTGATTTGGGCTCAGGTCCTGTCTTTGGGTTGTGAGACTGAGCCCCGCGTTGGGCTCAGTGCTCCGCATGGGGTCTGCTTATTCTTCCCCCTCTGCTCCTGCCCCCACCTCAAGACCTTTTTTTAAAAAATGGAAGAGAAGGGGCACCTGGGTGGCTCAGTGGGTTAAAGCCTCTGCCTTCGGCTCAGGTCATGATCCCAGGGTCCTGGGATCAAGCCCCACATTGGGCTCTTTGCTCAGCAGGGAGCCTGCTTTCTCCTCTCTCTCTGCCTGCCTCTCTGCCTACTTGTGATCTCTGTCAAATAAATAAATAAAATCTTTTAAAAAAATGGAAGAGAAGGCTTACATAAATATTTTATGTAATTTTGTGCGATTTCATAACTGACGTTACATAGTTACTCTGTCTGAATTGTGCAAAGTAGAGACAGGAGAGGGGCTGTTTTGAATAACTCCCACAAATTACTGGCAGATAAACATGTTCAAGGAGCCTGAAAACTGTGAGCTCTTCTTTTAAGCAATTGCAAGTATATCTGTACTACAATTATAGTTATTCTCTCTCAGGTACTTCTAGGAATAAAATAGGACCCTAATTATATAAAAATAATTATTCCAAAAGAAGAGGTGAATGTCAGCATTTTTAAAGAGGGTACAAAATTTAGGTGACCAAGACACAGATAAAGTGAATAAACCACTTCATTCAGAGCACTGCAATTTTAAC
>NW_026757767.1:0-1094 GCF_022355385.1 Mustela nigripes
GCTTGCAGAATGTGGCAGAGCACTGGACCCCTGGTCTGGGGACCCAGGTCAGGACCCTCCTGGTAGCAGCCTCAGGGTCCCCATTGGGAAGAGGTTCCAGAGTCAGAGCTCTGCTCGGGGTGAGAAGGCCTTACTTAGCAAGGAAGCGAGCACCAGCCCAGGAGAGGGAAACAGGGACAAGGGAGACTTTGGAGGTTTCTCTCATCACCCCTGGAGCCCCCAGATCCGGCTCCTGGGAGACACACACGAACAGAGACAGACGCAGGCACAGAGACAAAGACAGAGACAGAGACAGACACTGAACCCAGGAGAGAGGGAACCAGGAGAAGTCTCAGACTTTCCTCCATCGGCTGGGAAAGGACAGCCAAACATTGTGTCCCCTTCTCAGTCCCTCGGGCCAGCCACCCTGGGAGGACGGATTCGGGAATGCCCGGGGTCCCCTGTGGGGGCTGGCCAGCACATGGGCGCAGACGAGGCCCTTGGACCTCAACCTGATGGGAGCCCCGGGAGGTCTGTGTCACCAAGGTCAGAAGCCATGCACTGCAACCTTGCCACGGGGGATGGGACACAGGCAGGAGGACAGTGGCTTTGCCTGGATCCCAGAGCAGATCCAGGCCCCTCTGGGCCGTGTTCCATGCCCCCGTCCAGCCCCGGGCTCACCCGTGCCCAGCCAAGTGTGTGCACCAGCCTCCTGGGAGAGCGGGGATGGAACGTATGCAGGGGTCCTACCCCTGATGGCATCCCTAGAAGGAGAAGTCAGGACACCCCCAGTGTGCAGATGGGGAGACTGGGGAGGCCCTGAGAACCACAGGGTGTGTGCGGGCTCACAGTCCTGGGCAGGAGGAGCAGGAGCCCCGTCTGAACCCAGCTCTGGGCCCTCTCAGCGGGGACAACAGCTGCACCCAGGCCTCCTGCTGCACACAGGCTGTGGGAGGCTGTGTGGGGGTCACTGGATAGACAGGGCACGGGGTGGAGGGGGAGCCTTGAGCAGCTGGGGGAGGGGCGCCCTCAGGGAGCTCTGGTGGGAGCAGGAAGTCCGGGAAGGAGCCCCCAGGCAGTGGTGACCTCACTTCCCTGACGACACAGCCCAACGG
>NW_026757768.1:0-1094 GCF_022355385.1 Mustela nigripes
TCGTCGCTTTGGATTCACTTCTCCGCCGGTCCTACCTTTCAGAAAGTGGTTGTTTTTCTGTTTCCAGAATGGTGTTCTTCTTCTCTGCGATCTGCCGATGGATTTTCAGGTGTTTGCAATCTTTAGATAAGCTATCTAGCTGATCTCCGGCTAGCTGAAGCAGTCTCAGCTTGCTACTTCTAGGCCATCTTGACTCCTCCTCCTGAAAGCCTCTCTTTAGGAGAACCCTTCAGGGCCCCAGTGCCACCGCTTCATTCCAAGGTCTCCATAGACACAAAACCATATTAGGACACATCCACGGGAGAGTCCATTTCAACACAGCCTCTTCGGTTGCTCCCCCAGATCCAGCAGATCTAACCTGTCTTGTGGCTTGGAGACACTTGGAATGCGAGGTGGGCTACCCAGACATCCATCCTTAGAACCCTGCTCGGAATCCTACTGGAGACAACCAACAGGTCTCAATTGTCCTGCAGAAGAATCTTTGCAGTTGGGAGCTTCTCACAACTCCCATCGTGGGAAAACCCCATGGCCACGTGATCCACCCCCCCTTCAAGAAGGGGCCATCAGTGACAGAATGTCCAACCTGAACAATCGTCTGATCCTCACCCTGACTTCAGATGCACGAGATCTCGATTCAGGTCTGTAGATTGTGCCTGCCATATCCTCACCCAGAAACTAGGTCTAGCTTGGGTTCTCAGACTTCCGTCCTCAGACTACAGTCCCACACGCCCTCCAGCTGGCAATCCAGAACTAAAAATGCAGCACTCTGCGTGCCCTCCAGAAGAAAAACATTGCCATCTGGGGCTAACCAGAAACCCCAAATGAGGATCAACGGTGCACACTATTCGGCTGTACCCCAAATATATAGGCTGACCTGGGCACTAATGCCCTTGCTGACAGAGCCTGATCCTGGACCTCCTGGCTCCACCCAGACAGCTGGCCGCACACTGAGCACATCGGACCCGTCATTGCCTTAGGTCGACATCTCTTCTCAACCTCGGTTTTCAGGCTTCAGAACCTAGACCTTACCTCCAATCACGGCCCCGGTTTGAAAATGATGCAGAAATCAGAACTCTTTCCCCAGGGCAAGAAAC
>NW_026757769.1:0-1094 GCF_022355385.1 Mustela nigripes
CTAGGTTCTGTAGCCTGAAAACCGAGGTTGAGAAGAGATGACGACCTAAGGCCATGGCGGGTCTAATGTACTCAGTGTGCGGCCAGCTGTCTGGGTGGCGCCAGGAGGTCCAGGCTCTGCCTGTGTCAGAAAGGGCATTAGTGCCCAGGTCAGCCTATACAGCCGAATGCTGTGCAGGTTGATCCTCATTGGGTGTTTCTGGGTAGCCACAGAGTGTAATGTTTTTCTTCTGGAGGGCAGGTAGAGTGCTGCATTGTAGTTCTGGATTGCCAAACTGGAGGGCTTGTGGGCCAGTAGTCTGAGGACGGAAGTCTGAGAACCCAAGCTAGGCCTAGGTTCTGGGTGAGGATATGGCAGGCACAATCTACAGACCTGAATCGAGATCTCGTGCATCTGCAGTCAGGGCGAGGATCAGACGATCGCTCAGGTTGGACATTCTGTCCCTGATGGCCCCTTCTTGAAGTGAAGGGTGGATGACGAGGCCATGGGGGTTTTCCCACGATGGGAGTTTTGATAAGCTCCCAACTGCAACGATTCTTCTGCAGGACAATTCAGACCTTTTGGTTGGCTCCAGGACAACGATTCCGAGCAGGGTTCTAAGGATGGATGGCTGGATAGCCCACTTCGCATTCCAACTGTCTCCAAGCAACAAGACAGGTTAGATCTGCTGGATCTGGGGGAGCAACCGAGGAGGCTGAGTTGAAATGGACTCTCCCGTGGATTTGTCCTAATATGATTTTGTGTCTATGGAGATGTTGGAATGAAGCGGTGGCACTGGGGCCCTGAAGGGTTCTCCTAAAGAGAGGCATTCACACAGCTCCATCGTGCAAGTTTCCCATGTGTAGATGAGATTAGTTCTGATGGGTGAGTCAAGAAACAGGCATATGCTGTTATTGAAATCTAGGCCTCTGAGGAGAGATTCCTGGAAGCCAAACCAATGGATTCGATAGGTACCTAGGGGGCCTGTTCATCCCTTTTTACCTCTGGGGACATCAGTCTATGGGTCTCACTGCTGGTCGGTGCTCAGATGGCCCAGATTGCCCCTGTTTGTCCTGGGAAGCCACAAATATTGGGATGGCCTCAGGGACTTTAGA
>NW_026757770.1:0-1094 GCF_022355385.1 Mustela nigripes
AAAAAAAGATCTCTCCAAAACACTCTAGCGGCTCTTTTATTTTTTATTTTATTTTATTTTATTTTTCCCTTCCATTAGTTCCCGCTCCCACCCTACTTCTCCTCTCTGGTAACAGCAAGTCTGATTTCTCTTCCAATGCATCAGTCAGTTTTTTTCTTTCTTTCTACTCCATGTACAGGTGAGATCATTGAGTACATATTTGTCTTTCTCTATCGACTTATTTTATTTAGCATAAAGCCTTCAAGATCCATCCATGTTGGGCGCCTGGGTGGCTCAGTGGGTTAAGCTGTTGCCTTCGGCTCAGGTCATGATCTCAGGGTCCTGGGATCGAGTCCCGCATCGGGCTCTCTGCTCAGCGGGGAGCCTGCTTCCTCCTCTCTCTCTCTGCCTGCCTCTCTGCCTACTTGTGATCTCTCTCTGTCAAATAAATAAATAAAATCTTTAAAAAAAAATCCATCCATGTTGTTGTGCATAGTTTTTTTGGCTATTAAATTTAATGTACTCATTGTAAACATTGGAATGATACAAATGAGCAAAAAAAAAAATAATTGAAGTGTGAGAAAGCTCTTCAAATTCTGCAATCTCCTAATGTCCATTGTTCCAGTTTTGGTAAGCATGTTTTCTATGCTTGCCCTTCTTGTGTGCATCCTCTTCTCTCTCTGTCTCTCCCCCCTGTTTGTCTGTGTCTGTCTTGGGTGCATAGCACACAGAAACACAGTTTTACCTGAGTGGTCATTAGGCAGAGTCTAACCCTAGACTTTTTTTTTTTTTTTTAAGATTTTATTTATTTATTTGACAGACAGAGACCACAAGCAGGCAGAGAGGCAGGCAGAGAGAGAGAGGAGGAAGCATGCTCCCTGCTGAGCAGAGAGCCCGATGTGGGACTCGATCCCAGGATACTGGGATCATGATCTGAGCCGAAGGCAGAGGCTTTAACCCACTGAGCCACCCAGACACCCCTAACCCTAGACTTGTGACTTAACATTTCGTGGCCATTTTTCCACATCAGTAAGTGAAGACTTACATAATACTTAAATGGCTTTCTTTTGTTCTGCTAGACTCCTATAACAAATGATCTGCCACCCATTCCTCAG
>NW_026757771.1:0-1094 GCF_022355385.1 Mustela nigripes
GAGAAGGTACCAGCCTGTCCCCCTGGTGCTCCATGGTCTGTGGCAGTGCTTCCTTCTGGACCCTGCTTTGCTGCTCTTCCTTCCCTAACCCTGGTCTCAAACTAGGGATTGCTCCTGGAGGAGGAACTCAGGGAGATGAGGCTCAGGAGGGTCTCCCTGCCTGGAATCTCCGTGTGAGGAGTGCACAGCCAACAGATTTTGCCCAGGGACTTGCAAAATGCAGAGAGGCAGATTTCTTTTCTCTCTTTCTCTCTCTCTCTAGCCTCATACTAACCAGGAGTTCTTAGAACTTTCTTCAGTGACTTCTAGGTGTAGCTTGGCCACTATTTCCACAGAAAGGCCTCTTGAGCATGATCAAACACACGTATAAGCAATTACATATAAAAAAAAACAATAAGCCAATGCACACAGACCTTTGACAGCAGCACAGGACGCTCAAGGGACCAGAGTCCCTACCTTGGGCAATAGTGGTAGAGGCCGGGTTCTGCCACACAGGTCCGTAGACCTTTTGCAGTTTCCACGATTGCAAATCCAGACATGCAGAATCCTGAGGGACAACCTACTAACTGCAAAAGAGCAAAAATTCATCAGGATTCAGAGAGTGGAAATCCATTTGTACTGGAAAAGAAAGAAGTAGGGTTGCTGTGAATCCAGCAGGGAGGACAAGCATAGATAAAGGCTGGTGTATGGGTCACGGAAACTATTGTTTCTCAAGGGTCCTGCTGTCTCTGTAAAATGCTATGAGGACTGTCTCTTGGGGAACTCTTGCTTTCCTACCAGTGATGCCCCAGATTCTGCTTTGCTAGTCCCAAGGATTCCTGGGGATACCCAGTTGATAAGCTACGCTGACCTCATGACAACACTTGCTAATGGACTGAATGTTTGTGTCTTGTCCCAATTCAGATGTTGAAGCCCTGACCCTCAAGGAGTGCCATCAGGAGGTATGGGCTTTGAGAGGTGATGAGGTCATGAGATTGGAACACTTGTGAATGAGATAAAAGCACTTCTGAGAAAAGACCTGAGAGATTGTTCTGCCAGCTGTCATCCGTGCAAGTCTACAACAGAAATATGGGCATCTATAGATAATGAAGCAG
>NW_026757772.1:0-1094 GCF_022355385.1 Mustela nigripes
ATGGACTCTGAAAAACAATCTGAGGGGTTTGAAGTGGCGGGGGGATGGAAGGTTGGGGTACCAGGTGGTGGATATTGGAGAGGGCACGGATTGCATGGAGCACTGGGTGTGGTGAAAAAATAATGAATACTGTTTTTCTTAAAATAAATAATTTAATAAAAAAAGAAAAAATCATAAGGAAGAGAAAATACACTGACAATACTGTCATGTATTTATTGAAAAAATCTGCATATAGCTCCACCCATTCAAACTGTGTTAACTATACAATTTTTAAGATTTTATTTATTTATTTGACAGAGAGAGAGAGACAGTGCAAGTAGGCAGAATGGCAGGCAAAGGGAGATGGAGAAGCGAGCTCCTTGCTGAAAACAGAGACTGATACAGAACACCATCCCAGGACCCTGGGATCATGACGTGAGCCCAAGGAAGTTGCTTAGCCGACTGAGCCACCTAAGCATTCTTTATGTTCTATCATTTAATCATTTAATTCTCATGCTCTTTTAACTTTTGTCACTTGTCTGTAATATCCTTTACAGCAAGGAAGGTCCCGTTCAGAGCCATGTATTTACTTCCGATGTTGTGTCTCTTAGTCTCTTTCAGTTTTGAACAGTTCCTTAGTCAGTCTTTCCCAGATTTTCATGACATTTAATTTTTTGAAGTGTTAATTCCAGTAATGTAGAATGTCTTTCAGTGCAGGTTTTTCTTATGTTTCCTTATGATAAAATTGAGATTAGGGATGCCTGGGTGGTTCAGATCATGATCCCAGGGTTCTGAGATTGAGTCTTGCATCGAGCTCTGAGCTCACTGAGGAGCCTGCTTCTCCCTCTGCCTGCTGCTCCCCCTGCTTGTGTTTTCTCTCTAATAATACTGAGTTTTCCAAATACTATTTTAATTGATTAACTCTCAATGTTTAAAATATTTCCTATAAGGATATTGCAGATATTTTTTAGATTTATTCCCAGTTATTTAATACTTTTGATCCTATTATAAATATTATTTTAAAAAGTCAATTTCATTTCCTGTTGCTATGTTATAGAAATAAAATTATTTTGCATATTGAGCTTAGATTCACCTATCTTGCTAAACTATCTTAT
>NW_026757773.1:0-1094 GCF_022355385.1 Mustela nigripes
AAATGGTTATCTTGCAGAGATCACAGTCCTGCAAGGCAGGAGTCTCTCTTGGTTTACAAATGTCCTTGAGATTTACTACAAAGAAGTTGTCTTATCAATAGCCCAATTTCCAAGGACACATAACTCAGTTCCTCAAGCCCTAACGTCACCCTCCCCTACATAAAAAACCGAAGGAGACGGAGGTAGAAGGAAAAGTAAATAAAGTTAAATTTCTTTTAAGACCTAAATCTCACTAACAAGGATGTTTGATAGCAGGAATGTAACATTCCACCAGGAGACTCCCAATTGTCTTTATGTTAGTGCCTCATTAGAGGGAAAGTGGCCTTGGCTTGATAGTAACCAGGCCTTCAATATCCTGATAGTCTTCTTTACCCCAATAGCCCTTCTGAACACCCCTTTGTCCTCACCTACCCAACTCCTGTGTATATAGCCAGCCACTCCTCACAGGCCCTGGGCAGCTGCATCTCTGCCTGCCCACGCGTCCTGTCCCCGTGCTCTAATAAACCACATTTTTGCACCAGAGACGTCTTAAGAATTCTTTCTTTAGCCGTCGGCTCCAAACCTCACCCCACCGAACCCCACCTAGGTTCTGTAACTTCATCACCAGGACCCTGAAATCATGACCTGAGCTGAAGTCAGAGGCCTAAACCACTGAGCCACCCAGGAGCCCCATATCTGGTAATTTTTAATCAACGTGGATTTGCTGCATCAAATAGTTCCTTCTTCTTCAAATATAAATATATTCATCAAGTCACACGCATGTCTTAGGAGAATGTCATACCTTTAGTAGCAAACTTGAAATCTTGGCCATTGGTTTTGATTTTTGATTTGGTTTGATTTGGTTCGGTTTTTGTAATGTTAAAGATCCCTCCAGCCCTTGGCTCTGTCTGACCTGATTGCTTTCAGCTGTTTCTGCAACAAAGTTGCCCAGCAGGGAAAGCTCTCATTGTTTACATTGGCGCCCCCTTCTGAACACTTTGTTTATAAAAAGCTTTTTTGTTGGGTGAGGGGGTATGGTAAATGTGGAACAACAATGAGGTATTTCAAAGAGGTGAACCACAGATAAATTTCTCTAAGGGTGGGGTGAGGGTTAC
>NW_026757774.1:0-1094 GCF_022355385.1 Mustela nigripes
TATTTATATGTTTATTTATTTATTAGCAAGCAAGAGAGAGAGAGAGCGAGTGAGAGCGCAGGGAGGGATAGAAAAAGAAGAGAAAAGAATCTTAAGCAGGCTCCAGGCTCAGCACAGAGCCCAACTCTGGGCTCTATTTCACAACCCTGACATCATGACCTGAGCCAAAATGAAAGAAATAAAATAAAATTAAGGTGTTAAAAAAAAGGAAAAAGAATTGGAGGTTTAATTAAGTGAGTCACACACGCACCCCTGTGGTATCTTAAATTAGCTGTCATATCTTTAAAGTTCTAGAGTATCCATTTGGTTCATTTATAAAATCTTTCTCAATATTTTTAGTTTCAGTTTTTTGTTCAATTTGCTTCCCCTCTCATTTCTTTGAGCAGAGTAATCAAGCCATTTTGCAATCTTATTGATCATTTTAATATAATACTTAATCCCATTTTGTCTATCAAATCTTGTTAATGGTTTTTCTTTGTGTGCTTTCTTACATTTTGCTATGTTCAAGACATTATATTTGAAATTCTTATTGAGTAGGGATAATTAAGAGCTATAATAATGGTATGGTCCTCCTTGGCAGGATTTTCTCTTATATCTGAGACTCTACAAGACAATCATACTCTAAATTCAGTGATTGACTTTCTCAGTTTACACAGAAGGCAAGGTAGGCTCTAATCTTCTTTCTGCTTCTCCTTGTGCTTTGGGGATCTCAACTTAAATTTGGGTTGTACCAAAGTCCTCAAACTTGATTGCTGCTGGAATTTGAATTTTGTTTCTCTAGTGTCAATAGTCTATTAAAAACACAGCTCAGTGTGTTTTAGCAGTTTCAAATGCTCTCATAGCTAAAATGGCTTCAGGGCATATATCTCTAGGCTCTCATTGTATTTCGTATTTTGGCCCAGTAATCCCTCACTTATTTTTATAATCATTCTGATATTTTTTACTTTAAAAGCTACTTTGTCTGGATTTTTAGTTGTCTTAAGTAGGAGTTTTTAGATCACCATTACTAGACTCAACAACAAATATACAAGAAAATATCTACAATAATTTATCACATCTTTATGGCTTTGAACTTCCATAAGCTGAGGCATCCT
>NW_026757775.1:0-584 GCF_022355385.1 Mustela nigripes
GGCTGTTTCTTGACTCACCCACCAGAACAAATCTCATCTACACATGGGAAACTTGCACGTGGTAGTGATGTCAATGCCTCTGTTTAGGAGAACCCTTCATGGACCCAGTGCCACCGCGTCATTCCAAGGTCTCCATAGACACAAAATCATATTAGGACCCATCCACAGGAGAGTCCATTTCAACTCAGCCTCCTCGGTTGCTCCCCCAGATCCAGCAGATCTAACTTGTCTTTTTGCTAGGAGACAATTGGAATGCAGGGTGGGCTACCCAGCCATCCATCCTTAGGACCCTGCTCGGAATCGTTTTCCTGGAGCCAACCAACAGGTCTCAATTGTCCTGCAGAAGAATCTTTGCACTTGGGAGCTTCTCAGAACTCCCATTGTGAGAAAACCCCCATGGCCTCGTAATCCCCCCCCCCTTCAAGTGGCCCTCAGGGACATAAGGTCCAACCTGAGCGATCGTCTGATCCTCGCCCTGACTTCAGATGCACGAGATCTCGGTTCAGATCTGTAGATTGTGCCTGCCATGTCCGCACCCAGAAACCTAAGCCTAGCTTGTGTCCTCAGACTTCCATCCTCAGACC
>NW_026757775.1:684-1094 GCF_022355385.1 Mustela nigripes
GGACCTCCTGGCCCCACCCATACAGCTGGCCGCTCACTGAGCACATCGGACCAACCATTGCCTTAGAACGTTATCTCTTCCCAGCCTCGGTTTTCAGGAATTAGAAGATAGACATTATCTCCAATCACTGCCCATGTTTGAAAATGATGCAGATCAGAACTCTTTCCCGATGGCAAGAAACCTTGTTGTAGGCTTGTTGTATAATTTTCAGTGTAGTGGATACCAGTGTGTCCAATGAGGCACCGCCATTGCTCGCGGGCCACATAGGTGGCAAACACACATTGTGACCCTCAGCCTTAGCCCAGTCCTCAGGTAAGGCCTCTCAGTGGCTGGATGAAGAGATAGCATATTGGGCTTTCCATGCCCATAGGCCCCAATTTTTAACAATAGTTCGGGTTGTCCATTCACTC
>NW_026757776.1:0-1094 GCF_022355385.1 Mustela nigripes
ATATAGTCTAACCTGGGCACT
Source organism: Mustela nigripes (assembly GCF_022355385.1). Taxonomy (NCBI): domain Eukaryota; kingdom Metazoa; phylum Chordata; class Mammalia; order Carnivora; family Mustelidae; genus Mustela; species Mustela nigripes. The sequence continues at coordinate 22 of NW_026757776.1, forward strand.
AATGCACTGTCTGACAACCTGAGCCCAGACCTCGTGACCAACACGCAGACAGCTGACCGCACACTGAGCACATCAGACCCGCCATGGCCTTAGGTCATCATCTCTTCCCTACCTCAGTTTTCAGTCTTCAGAACCTAGACCTTATCTCCAATCACAGCCCAGGGGTGACTCTGAGGCAGAAATCAGAACACTTCCTTACCCATGGCAAGAAACCTTGTGGTTGGCATGTTGTCCAACGTTCAGTGTAGGAGAAACCAGCATTCACAGTGAGGCGGCGCCCATTCTTGAGTGCGACGAGGGCATAAACACGCATTGTGACCCTCAGCGTGAGTCCTGTCCTCTAGTACGTCCTCTCAGTGGCTGGACCATTAGATGTCATAAAGAGCTTGACATGTCCCTAGGCCCCAATTTTTAACGAGATATCTGGTTGTCCAGTCGCCCCTCTCCTGGGCTCTACTCTGGAATGCCTCATTTGGTGGGACACCTGAGGTTGAAAAACAAAAAAAACAAATCAACAACAACAGAACAACGGACTTCTTCCATCCCACAGAATGACCCCAAACTCTTTGGACGGGGCCAAACCCCCAGCGAGTAAGAATCGTCCATTTCCCATGAAGTCACCCGGAAATTTCACGACCATGTGTGAAACGATATCTAGAGACAAAAACTTGAGCAAGAGCCTCACTCTCGCCCTTTTTTCATATCCCAAAGTGTTCTCCTCATGGTTTGTAGATCAGTCCTGCCATACCTATGACCCAAAACATAAGCTGAGTTTGTGTTTTCAGACAACTGTCCAAACAGCCCTGGCCTACACACCCTACAGGCTCAGTCCCCTGGAGACAAACCTGATGACTGTGCTTGCCCTCTCCAAGGGAATTGTATGTAGCCACTACAATGGATACAACCCCACTAATAGGATCAACCTCCAAAGTCCCTGAGGCCATCCCAATATTTGTGGCTTCCCAGGACGAACTGGGGCAATCTTGGCACATCTGAGCACGTACCGGCACTCAGACCCGTAGACTGATGTCCCCAGAGGTAAAAATGAAAGAACAGGCCCCTAGGCACCTATC
>NW_026757777.1:0-1094 GCF_022355385.1 Mustela nigripes
CCTGGAAACCAAAGCAATGGATCCGATAGGTGCCTAGGGGCCTGTTCGTTCCTTTTTACATCTGGGGACATCAGTCTACGGGTCTGAGTGCCGGTAGGCGCTCAGATGTGCCCAGATTGCCCCTGTTTGTCCTGCGAAGCCACAAATATTGGGATGGCCTCAGGGACCTGGAGGTTTATCCTATTAGTAGGGTTATGGCCATTGGAAAGGGCACGTACAAATCCTTGGAGAGGGCAAGCACAGTCGTCAGGTTTGGTCCAGGGGCCTTAGCCTGTAGGGGGTGTAGGCCAGAGCTGTTTGGATATTTGTCTGAAAACACAAACTCCGCATATATTTCGGGTCATAGGTATGGCAGGACTGATCTACAGACCACGAGAAGAATTCTTCGGGATATGAAAAAAGGGCGAGTGTGAGGCTCTTGCTCAAGTTTTTGTCTCTGGATATCGTGTCAATCATGGTCGTGAAATTTCCGGGTGACTTCATGGGAAATGGACGAAGTTACTCTGTGGGGGATTGGCCCCATCCAAAGAGTTTGGGGTCATTCTGTGGGATGGAAGAAGTCCGTTGTTCTGTTGTTGTTGATTTGTTTTGTTTTGTTTTTCAACCTCAGGTTTCCCACTAAATGAGGGATTCCAGAGTAGACCCCAAGGAAGGGGCGACTGGACAACGAGAAATCTGGTTAAAAATTGGGGACTATGGACATGTCAAGCCCATTAAGATATCTAATGGTCCAGCCACTGAGTGGACGTACTAGAGGACAGGACTCACGCTGAGGAGCACAATGCGTGTTTATACCCTCGTCGCCGTCAAGTATGGGCAGGGCCTCAGGGTGAATGCTGGTTTCTCCTACACTGAACGTTGGACAACATTCCAACCAGAAGTTTTCTTGCCATGGGTTAGGAAGAGTTCTGATTTCTGCATCACAGTCACCCCTGGGCAGTGATTGGAGATAAGGTCTAGGTTCTGAAGCTTGAAAACTGAGGTAGGGAAGAGATGATGACCTAAGGCCATGGGTGGTCTGATGTGCTCAGGGTGCGGTCAGCTGTCTGGGTGTTGGTCACGAGGTCCGGGCTCAGGTTGTCAGACAGTGCATT
>NW_026757778.1:0-1094 GCF_022355385.1 Mustela nigripes
TCCCAAACTGCTGGTCTGTGTAAAATATTTCTGATCAAAATTTAAAATTGTCAAAATACAGCTGCATCGTGATTCCATTTCAGAGATAGGGCCTGACAGTGACTTCCTGCCTATTGCTTCCAGATTGTGGCCCTAGTATTCATCCAGGAGAATGTACCAGGGACTTGAAGAAAAGCTCAAGTACCTCTAAACAAAAAAGGTAAGAAAGACAACACTTTTCCTCACAGTTGACCCCTAGGTTTTGACAATTATGGGAAAATGTTGGCCAGTCTACTCACCAGTCTAGACCATTTCCCCTTGACCCTGTCCAGGTAGATACTGCAGTTAAAAAAAGTTAGGGAAGACCTTACTTGATGTGTTATTTTTCCATATTTGGACACAGAATGTACCAGTCACATAAATAACAGACCTTACAACTCAAAAATGGTTCTTTTACCATTTTTGGTAAGGACTTTTAAAAGTTAAATCCAACTTTTTTTAGTGATTTTATTTGATACAATTAATACTCCATGAAATATTTTTTCAAATTTTTCAACAACATTTCCTCTAATTCCTGATCCTAACTTTCCCCAGCCACTTCTCAGTCTTCTCTACCAATTCTTACACCTCCATCCACACTTTTTATATTGGTATTCCCAGGCTTTGTTCACTGGCCTTCATCTATTTCTATATGTTTTTCATCATGGACAAGCTCAATCTTTGTCCAAGCTATGACTTTGCCTAATAATTCTAATCAGTTTATTTCAAATAAGCACCTCCAAACTTGATGTTCTATCTCCAGCTAGAAACTCCTAGTATTCAATTATCCAATTACTAAAAATATACTACATGGATATTCCATCAAATTCAACATATAGAGAAAATACCTGGTCTTTCCTATTCCCACTGCACTCCGATAAAGTCCTACTCATTCTTCATGGCCAGTTTAAATGTTAGTGCACAACCTGGAAATGTATGACTCTTCTAAGATTTCTTCTTCCCCCTCCCCTTTTTTAAGATTTTATTTATTTATTTGACAGAGAGACACAGAGAGAGAGGGAACACACACAGGGGGAGTGGGAGAGTGAGAAGCAGGCTTCCCATGGAGCAGGGAC
>NW_026757779.1:0-1094 GCF_022355385.1 Mustela nigripes
TAGAGAAATTTATCTGTGGTTCACCTCTTTGAAATACCTCACTGTTGTTCCACATTTACCATAGCCAAAAAGAAAAGAAAAGAAAAGAAAAAGCTTTTTATTAACAAAGTGTTCAGAAGGGGGTGCCACTGTAAACAATGGGAGTTTTTGCTGCTGGGACAACTTTGTTGCAGAAACAGCTGAAAGCAATCAGGTTAGACAGAGCCAAGGGCTGGGGGGATTTTTAAAATTACAAAAACCGAACCCAATCAAACCAAAACAAAAATCATTTCCAATTGCCAAGATTTCAAGTTTGCTACTAAAGGTATGACATTCTCCTAAGACATGCGTGTGTCTTGATCAATATATTTATATATTTATATTTGAAGAAGAAGGAACTATTTGATGCAGCATATCCACGTTGATTAAAAATTAGCAGATATGAAGATGGCGGAGAAGTAGCTGGCTGAGACTGCTTCAGCTAGCCGGAGATCAGCTAGATAGCTTATCTAAAGATTGCAAACACCTGAAAATCCATCTGTAGATCGAAGAGAAAAAGAACAGCAATTCTGTAAACAGAAAAACAACCACTTTCTGAAAGGTAGGACCGGCGGAGAAGTGAATCCAAAGCGACGGGAAGATAGACCCCGGGGGGAGGGGCCGGCTTCCGGCATGCGGTGGAGCAACCGCGCACAAAATCAGGACTTTTAAAAGTCTGTTCCGCTGAGGGACATCGCTCCAGAGGCTACCCGGGGAAAAGCCCACACGAGATCAGTGTGTCCTCAGGTCCCGCAGGGTCACAGAAGGATCGGGGGTGTCTGAGTGTCGCAGAGCTTGCGGGTATTGAAACGGGAAAGCCGGCTACAGAGACAGAGCCGACAGTAAGCTCGCAGCTCGGTGTTACTTTGAACCGGTCGTAGGCTCGGTGAGCTCAGAGCGCGGCCGGAGGTCAGGCAGACGGGAGTAACTGGGCACTGTTCTCTGAGGGCGCACTGAAGAGTGCGGCCCTGGGCTCTCGGCTCCTCCAGGCCGGAGACCAGGAGGCCGCCATTTGTATTCCCGTCCTCTGGAACTCTACGGAAAGCGCTCAGGGAACAAAAGCTCCTAAAAGCAAA
>NW_026757780.1:0-1094 GCF_022355385.1 Mustela nigripes
TGAGGCAGTTTTGCTGGGTTTGTTTGGGTCTGGACACTGGGCTTTTCCAGACTGGTGGATTAGAGGTGCTAGAAAGGTTGTTGACTCGTGATGACGTGGCCAGTGGCTGTTCACATGTGCAGGGTCATTTCCTAGAGAAAACTCATCTGTGTGAAGGTTCTGAACCTCTTTGGAGCCCCAGCTGGGAGCTGCCCTGAGAAACTTCCCAGTCACGGAAATATCAACAGATAATTCTAGGGCTGGGGACCTGCTATCTTCCAGGTGTCTTCTGGGTGTGGGTGCCTAGGTCCTCTCAGGACATGGGAGACAGCCACGTTTGTGGCTCTAGAGGGGCCGGGACATGTCCTTGCCTGAGGAGGTGAGTCTACCTGGAGACGAGGCACGGGTCCCGCCCACTTCCCAGGGACCAGCCAGAAGTCTCTTCTGACGGGATTCTGCACTGAGGGTGTGGGACCCATCTGGGGATCAAGTCCAACCTTTTATTGCCTCCTGCAGGGCGTTACTGGGAGCACAGTGGAAGGCCTTGCGGCATCACCCTTGGACGCTGCTCACACATCTCAGCCATTCAGAAATCATCCAGGCATCCTCGCAGAGCGTCTTGTTTGGACCAGGCAGTATGCTAGGTTCTGGGGGTGCAGAGCCAGGGACGATGTGATAGTTGATTGCCTGTGGGCCAGGGATGCCCAGAGAGATGGTAAAACATGAGGGGGTTTCTGGAAGCGATAGGATAGGACTCAGTGGACAGTGGAAAGGTCTCCTTCAATCCACTGATGGTCTGAATAGAACAAAGCAGTGTGAGAAGGGCACATTCTCCGCCTCTGCAGGAGCTGGACATCCTGCTCTTCTAATGTTGTGACAGGACAAAATATCAACACCCGTTGTGATGGGACACATTTGTTCACGATGACTTCCTTCCATTGCTCACTTGAAGGGGGAAGGACATACACCCCCACATATGCCATTTTGGCCCATGTCTTATGTTGAGTGCATGTATATTTTAAATTGTTCTACCCTCTTGAAGAACTGACCCTTTTCTCATTATAGGCTAAACTTCCTTGTTTCTTGTTACAAGTTTTGACCTAAAGTCTAAATTG
>NW_026757781.1:0-1094 GCF_022355385.1 Mustela nigripes
ACAAATATCCTTGACTTGACTCCTATGGAATTTCAAAAAGAAAACAGATGAACATATTGAGGGGAGAACGATAGGCAAATAAGGAAACAGACTCAACCTTAGAGCACAAACCAAGGGTTGTTGAGGGCAGGGATGTGGAGGAAAGAGTTAAATGGGCGATGGCTATTAGGGAGAACACTTGTGATGAGCTCTGGGAGTTCTATGCAGGTGGGGAATCACAAAATCCTACCCTTGAAGCAAGGAATTAACACTGCATGGAAACAAATTGGAATTGAAGTCAATGAAGAAAAGAAGACCACGTTCTGCTTCATGAGGAGTGAGGTAAAAATGGAGTGATTCTCACTGTCTTATTATGTAGATGATTATTTTCAAACACACTGTGGTAGGATACACTAGTTTCTGGTTGCAGAAAGCTGCAATGAAAGATTCAGATCCCAGAGCATATCTGTGTTCCATTGATATGTTCCTTCCAGTTTGCCCAGGTACAAAGGTGAGTGGACATAAATATGGCAGAAGAGGAAAAGAGGTGTTAAGCATTCAGGAAGGAGTATTTTCCCTTTCTTATGAAAGACTTGGGCCAGTGTAATTTTGGAAGAAGGAGGGGGGATCCTATAGCCTTGTGGCAGACAGGGGAGTTCCAGGTCTGGGTAGAATTCAGGGGTCCTCGAGGAGACCAGAGTGCATTCTGCAGGAGGATATGGCCAGGTTGGCTCCAGTGGTGGCTGTGTGTCTCACATGTGACAGTTGTGACAGGTCAGGGCTGTGAGGAGGTTCCTGACTGAGGACAGGTGAGGCCCAGTGGAGAGTAGGCAGAGCGCCTTCTGTGCCACCAGCCTCAGCCAACACACACGATCTCCTAGTCTGTCCCTGTCATTCCAGTTCAGGCTTCTCCATGTTGCCAGGCTGAGACATTGGTTTGGGCTTCGTTCTTTGAGTGAGTGTGAAGTTTCAAAAGTTCGATGGTTGGAATGATGGGTCTTCAGAACATATGTTCCTTTTTATTTTCTTGTTCTTCTTTCAATCACTGAAGTGAATCAGACCTGTTAGTGGAAGGACAGTCTATGTGTTTTTCTTTCCTGATTTCATTAAACAAT
>NW_026757782.1:0-1093 GCF_022355385.1 Mustela nigripes
AAAAAAAAAAAAAAAAAGAAAAGAAACATTAGGATCCATAAAAAACAGCGAGCAATGGTATTTTCCTTTTTATTGGTCATTTTAAAACATTCGCTGATATTTTCCCCCATGCTTAATAGGCACATGCTTGTGTCTTTAGGTAAATCCAAAATTTGCAGAAACGCATTCTTATGATTGTTCAGCTTCCTCCCATCGTAAGCCCAAATGAACAACTTCCCAAGGCAGCAGGCGTGGGGTTCCTGGAGTGCATTGACCCGGCCATACCATACGGGTCACCCTGGGCAGAAGGACTCACCTGAGAGTGAGCACTGACTGTCCAGCTGTCCTACAGCCAAGGGGGTTTAAACCTAAGAGCATTTATCCTGTTTTGCATTTGAATTAACACAGGATGAGCCCATCTAACAGGTTCCAGTCCTTTCTGCAGTTAATTAAGAGCAGGATTGAGGTCCTGGCTCTGGGGATTGAAAGCAGTACAGATGGGAACAAAGTCTGGGCTCTGGAGGGAGGGGCCTCCGCAGCCTTCAGGATGCCCACAAGACCCACCCTCCTGTCTGTATTGTGAAGCTGGACAGACCTCTGAGTAGGTGCCGGTGTGTGTGACTTTGATCATGTGTGTGTGAGCGTGAACATGCACATAGCCGTGTGTTTGTGTCTGTGTGTTAGTGCATGTGGACATGTGTGGACATGTGCACGTGTATCTCCAAGTGAGCATGTGGGTCGTGTGTGTACGTATGTGATCATGTGTGTCTGCCTGTGAGTGTGATCGTCTCTGCATGTGAATGAGTGTATACGTGTCCATAGCTCATGCAACCATCCCCAAAACCACTGTAGTCAGAGAGATGGAAAGAGCCGCTGGACTGCGCCCAGCTGGGGCCCCACCCCAGAGATGACAATGACCTTAAATAGCCCCACCCCAGGCACCAGGGCTGCTGGGGAGGGAAACGGAGGGGAACAGGGCATGGCCCTGCCTGGCTCAAGCTCTGCCTTCCACTCCATTTCGAGCTCATTCAGGCCTACTGGTCGTGGTGGGAACAGTGAGCACTAGGGGCCCAGACCCATCAGTTTCCCACTAGACCCCCACAAACCACACTGC
>NW_026757783.1:0-1093 GCF_022355385.1 Mustela nigripes
CCGAATGGCGTGCAGGTTGATCCTCATTTGGGGTTTCTGGGTAGCCTTAGAGGGCAATGTTTTTCTATTGGAGGGCAGGCAAAGTGCTGCATTGTAGTTCTGAATTGCCAAATTCGAGGTCTTGTGGGCCAGTAGTCTGAGGACGGAAGTCTGAGAAGCCAAGCTAGGCCTAGGTTTGTGAGTGAGGATATGGCAGGCACAATCTACAGTCCTGAATCTAGATCTCGTGCATCTGATGTCAGGGCGAGGATCAGACCATCACTCAGGTTTGACATTCTGTCCCTGAGGGCCCCTACTTGCAGGTGTGTCTCGAGGCCATGGGGGTTTTCCGACGATGGGAGTTGTGAGAAGGTCCCAATTGCAAAGATTCTTCTGCAGGACAATTGAGACCTGGTGGCTGGCTCCAGGACAACGTTTCCAAGCAGGGTTCTAAGGATGGATGGCTGGGTACCCCACCTCGCATTCCAATTGTCTCCACGCAACAAGAAAGGTCAGATCTGCTGGATCTGGGGGAGCAACCGAGGAGGCTGAGTTGAAATGGACTCTACCGTGGATGTGACCTAATATGATTTTGTGTCTATGGAGACCTTGGAAAGAAGCGGTGGCATTGGGGCCCTGAAGGGTTCTCCTAAATAGAGGCTTTCACACAGCTCCATCGTGCAAGTTTCCCATGTGTAGATGAGATTTGTTCTTATGGTGAGTCAAGAAACAGCCATATGCTGTTATTGAAATCCAGGCCTCTGAGGAGAGATGCCTCGAAACCAAAGCAATGGATCCGATAGATGTAGGGGCCTGTTCGTTCCTTATTACCTCTAGGGATATCAGTCTACGGGTCTGAGTGCAGGTAGGTGTTCAGATGGTCCCATTGCCCCTGTTTGTCCAGGGAAGCCACCACTATTGGGATGGCATCAGGAATTTTGGCGGTTTATCCTCTAAGTAGGGTTGTGGCCATTGGAATAGGCACACAGAATTCCCTTGGAAAGGGCAATCACAGTCTTCAGGTTTGGCCTCAGGGGCCTGAGCCTGTAGGGTGTGTAGGCCAGACAGTTGGGACAGTTGTCTGAATACACAAACTCGGCTTATGTTTCAGGTC
>NW_026757784.1:0-1093 GCF_022355385.1 Mustela nigripes
TATCTCCAATCACGGCCCGGGTTTGAAAATGATGCAGATATCAGAACTCTTTCCCCATGGCAAGAAAACTCTGGTTGGCATGTTGTCCAAGGTTCAGTGTAGTTGAAACCAGTGTGGCCCATGAGTCCCCGCCCATGCTTCCGGGCCACATTGGTCACAAACACACATTGTGAACCTCAGCCTGAGCCCAGGCCTCAGGTAAGGACTCTCAGTGGCTGGATGGAGAGACAGCATATTGGGCATGCCATGCCCCTAGGCCCCAATTTTTAACCATAGTTCGGGTTGTCCCTACACTCTTCCCCAGGGCTCTGCTTTGGAATTCCTCTTTTGGAGGGACATCTGAGGTAACAAACCTGAAAGGAGTCCTCCCATCCTAAAGATTGACGAAAATCAATTGGGATCGGGCCAAATCCACAGAGAGCAAGATTCGTCCATGGCCCAATAGGCCTCCCCAACATTCCACAGCCATCGCTGATGCAAAATCCAGAGACAATTGCCTGTGCATGCGCCTCAGACTCGCTCATTCTTCATATCCTGAAGAGTTCTTCAGATAAGAACTTACAGGGCACTCGAATGCACCCAAATTATATAGTCTAACCTGGGCACTAATGCACTATCTGACATCCTGAGCCCGGACCTCGTGACTAACACACAGACAGCTGACCGCACACTGAGCACATCAGACCCGCCATGGCCTTAGGTCATCCTCTCTTCCCTACCTCAGTTTTCAGGCTTCAGAACCTAGACCTTATCTCCAATCACTGGCCAGGGGTGACTTTGATGCAGAAATCAGAACTCTCCCTTACCCTTGGCAAGAAACCTTGTGGTTGGCATGTTGTCCAACGTTCAGTGTAGGAGAAACCAGCATTCACCCTGAGGCCCTGCCCATTCTTGAATGCGACGAGGGCATAAACACGCATTGTGACCCTCAGCGTGAGTCCTGTCCTGTAGTAAGTCCTCTCAGTGGCTGGACCATTAGATGTCATAATGGGCTTTACATGTCCCCAGGCCCCAATTTTAACCAGATTTCTGGTTGTCCAATCGCCCCTACCCAGGGCTCTACTCTGGAATCCCTCATTTGGTGGGACACCTG
>NW_026757785.1:0-1093 GCF_022355385.1 Mustela nigripes
GTAAGGGTCAGGGTTAGGTTATCGTCATGGTCTGGGTCAGGGTCAGGTTGAAGTTTAGCACCAGTGTCCTTTATAGGGTCAGGTTCAGGTATTGGTTTAAAGTCCACATTCGGGTCAGGGACAGGGCTATGTAGTGGTCAGAGTTAGTGTCAAGGTTAGGATTAGGTTCAGAATCAGGGTCAGGTAAAGGTCAGGGCCAGGGTCAGGTTGAGGGTCAGGCTTTGGTATAGGGTCAATGTACGGTTCAGTGTCACACTTAGGTTTTGGCGGTAGGGTTTGGGCTTGGGGTTTGGGTTAGAGTTAGAAGTAGGGTTATGGTTAGGTTTAGGGTTAGGGTTAGACAGCGTAATGTCAGGGTTAGGTTTGGTTTAGGGTAGGGCTAGTGTTAGGTTCAGGGTCAGCATGACGTGTAGGTTCAGGGTCCTTATTAGGGTCATGGTTAGAGTTACATTTAGGTTTAGGGTTAGGGTCAAGCACACTGTCACGGTCAGGGGTAGGGTTAGGGTCCGGGTTAGGTCAGCGTCAGGGTTAGGATTAGGGTCAGGGTCAGGGTCCTGGTTATGTTTGAGTCACGGTTATGGTAATGTCAGAGTTAAGTTTAGGCTCAGGGTCCACATCAGGGTCAGTGTCAGGCTTAGGTTTAGGTTTAGGGTTCAGGTCAGGATCACAGTCATGGTCAGTTCGGGGTCAAGGTCAGGGCTTGGGTCAGGATATGGGGTAGGCTCACAGTCAGTGTCCGGGTCAGGGTCAGGGGTATTGGTTAGTGTTAGGTAAGCCCCGCTCCTGGGTCATGGACCCATCCTTCAGGGTCTCAGGATAAACCCTGGGCAGAGGGGTGTAGACCCTACACCCGATCCCACTTAACCAGCCTTAAACTGGGCTGTGAACATGACTAACCCACCAGATATCTAAACCCTCATCAGCCTGATCCTGCTTGGGGCATCTCCACCCACGATGGCATGGCAAGGTCCTCTTTATACACAGAGACACAGACACCCAGAGGCACTCGCGCGCACACACACACACACACACACACACACACACACAGACGGGGAGGAGACCTAGGGCTGCACAATTGGATAAGATGTGTGGG
>NW_026757786.1:0-1093 GCF_022355385.1 Mustela nigripes
TTCAGACTGGATAAAATGACAGGACCTGTCCATATGCTGTCTACAAAAGGCACACTTGGAACCTAAAGATACATCCAGACTGAAAGTGAAGGGATGGAGAAGCATCTTTCATGCCAACAGGCCTCAAAAGAAAGCTAGGGTAGAGATTCTCATATCAGATAAATTAGATTTTAAGCTAAAGACTGTAGTCAGAGATACAGAAGGACAAATCTTTCTTATAGGGCCTATCCACTAAGAAGGTCTGACAATTATAAATATTTATGGCCCCCAATATGGGAGCAGCCAACTACATAAACCAACTGTTAACCAAAATAAAAAGTCATATTGGAATAAATACATTAATAGTAGGGGATCTTAACACATCACTCTCAGTAATAGACAGATCATCCAAGCAGAAAATCAATAAAGAAACAAGAGCTTTGAATGAGGACCAGATGGACCTCACAGATATATACAGAACATTCCACCCTAAAAAAACAGAATACTCCTTCTCGAGTGTGCATGGAACTTTCTCCAGAATAGGCCACATACTAGGTCACAAATCAGGGCTCAACCAATACCAAAGACTGAGATTATTCCCTACATATTCTCAGACCACAATGCTTTGAAACTGGAGCTCAACCACAAGAAAAAGTTTTGAAGGAATTCAAACACTTGGAAGTTAAAGACCAACCTGCTTAAGAATGTTTGGATCTACCAGGAAATCAAAGAAGAACTTAAACAATTCATGGAAACCAAGGAGATAAAGACACATCAGTCCAAAACCTATAGGATACGGTAGAGGCGGTCCTAAGGGGGGAATACCTAGCCATCCAAGCCCCATTCAAAAAAGTTAAAATTCCCAAATACACCAGCTCTGTTTACACCTTAAAGAACTGGAAAATCAACAGCAAATTCAGCCAACCCCATGCACAAGAAGGGAAATAATCAAGATTAGAGCAGAGGTTGATGAGTTAGAAACTAGAGATACAGTAGAACACATCAACAAAACTAGAAGCTGGTTCCTTGAGAGAATCAATAAGATCAATAAACCACTGGCTAAACTAATCCAAAAGAAAAGAAAGAGGACCCAAATTAATAAAATTATGAATGA
>NW_026757787.1:0-1093 GCF_022355385.1 Mustela nigripes
ACCCTGTTCGGAATTGTTGTCCTGGAGCCAACCAACAGGTCTCAATTGTCCTGCAGAAGAATATTTGCAATTCGGAGCTTCTCAGAACACCCATCGTGAATAAACCGTCATGGCCTCGTGATCCAACCCCCCTTCAAGAAGTGACCATCAGGGACAGAATGTCCAACCTGTGTGATTGTCTGATCCTCGCCCTGACTTCAGATGCACGAGATCTCGATTCAGGTCTGGAGATTGTACCTGCCATATCCTCACCCAGAATACTAGGCCTACGTTGGGTTCTCAGACTTCCGTCCTCAGACTACTGACCACAAGCCCTCCGATTTGGCAATCCAGACTACAATGCAGCACTCTAACTGCCCTCCAGAAGAAAAACATTGCACTCTGGGGTTTCCCAGAAACCCCAAATGAGGATCAACCTGCACGCCATTCGGCTGTACCCCAAATATATAGGCTGAACTGGGCACTAATGCCCTTTCTGACACAGCCTGAGCCTGGACCTCCTGGCCCCAACCAGACAGCTGGTCGCACACTGAGCACATCGGACCCGCCATTGTCTTAGGTCGTCATCTCTTCTCAACCTCGGTTTTCAGTCTTCAGAACCTAGACCTTATCTCCAATCACGGCCTGGGTTTGAAAATGATGCAGTAATCAGAACTCTTTCGCCATGGCAAGACACCTTGTGGTTGCCATGTTGTCAAGGTTCAGTGTCGTTGAAACCAGTGTGCCTCATGAAGCCCCGCCCATGCTTGCGGGCCATATTGGTCAAAAAACACACATTGTGGCCCTCAGACTGAGCCCAGTCCTCAGGTAAGGCCTCTCAGTGGCTGGATGGAGAGACAGCATATTTGGCTTGCCATGACCCTAGGCCCGAATTTTTAACCGTAGTTCGGGTTGTGTCTTCACTCTTCCCCAGGGTTCTGCTTTGGAATTCCTCTTTTGGGGGGAGACCTGAGGTAACAAACCTGAAAGGAGTCCTCCCATCCCACAGATTGACGAAAAACAATTGGGATTCGGCCAAGTCCACAGAGAGCAAGATTCGTCCATGTCCCATGAGGCCTCCCCAACATTCCACGGCCATTGCTGAAACAAAATT
>NW_026757789.1:0-1093 GCF_022355385.1 Mustela nigripes
GAATTCTTGGCCTCATTAGTAAATTTATTTTTAAACTCTCCCATGGAATGGTGATTGGCCTTGAGTCTTTCATTGATGTACATCATTGGGTCAAATGAGATGTGTGTGCCCAGAACTATATATAATCTTCTTTGTATTTCACTGGAGATGGCATTTCTGAGTTTTGTTCAATTGAATTTGGACAGATGTTTTAATAGTCACTTTTGAGTTGGCCCTGGAGAATATGTTCATTTTTTTCTCTTCCCGATTCTCTGAAAAACCCTGACTAATTCACATTATCACAGTGATATCACAATTCAAGTTTTTCCAAACACTATAGCTGCAAAATAGAAGGAAGCTACTCAGAATGTAATACTATTGTGAATGATTGAGAAAGAAAACATTATTATAATTAAGCTACCAGCTTTCAATGTATTTTATTGTTGCTTAGAAAATCGTAGCATACCCAGACTTTACAGAGATTTGATGATCCTAAGAGAAGCTGAACTCATGGACCAAAATAACTATGCACATAAAAAGTACAATCACTTACATAAAAAAGATGATGTGGTTAACTTAAATGGCAATCCAAGTGTTATTGGAACAGGAATTAAAAAAATAGCTTAGGGGCGCCTGGGTGGCGTAGTGGATTAAGCCACTGCCTTCAGCTCAGGTCATGATCTCAGGGTCCTGGGATCAAGTCCTGCATCAGGCTCTCTGCTCAGCAGGGAGTCCGCTTCCCTCTCTCTCTCTCTCTGCCTGCCCTCCGTCTACTGGTGATCTCTCTCTGTCAAATAAATAAATAAAGAAAATCTTAAAAAAAGGAGAATGACTGTACTTTTAAAAAATAGCTTAAAAGGGGTGCGTGGGTGGCTCAGTGGGTTAAGCCGCTGCCTTCGGTTCAGGTCATGATCTCAAGGTCCTGGGATCAAGCCCCACATCGGGCTTTCTGCTCAGCAGGTAGCCTGCTTCCCTTCCTCTCTCTCTGCCCGCCTCTCTGCCTACTTGTGATCTCTCACTGTCAAATAAATAAATAAAATATTTTTAAAAATAGCTTAAAAGTATATGATAAAATAATGATATACATATACAAAGAAAAGAAAGATACTATACT
>NW_026757790.1:0-1093 GCF_022355385.1 Mustela nigripes
TTGTGTCTTCTTCAATTTCTTTCATGAGTGTTCTGTAGTTCCTCGAGTACAGATCCTTTACCTCTTTGGTTAGGTTTATTCCCAGGTATCTTATAGTTCTTGGTGCTATAGTAAATGGAATCGATTCTCTAATTTCCCTTTCTGTATTTTCATTGTTAGCGTATAAGAAAGCCACTGATTTCTGTACATTGACGTTGTATCCTGCCACATTGCTGAACTGCTGTATGAGTTCTAGTAGTTTGGGGGTGGAGTCTTTTGGGTTTTCCATATAAAGAATCATGTCATCTGCGAAGAGAGAGGGTTTGACTTCTTCATTGCCAATTTGGATACCTTTTATTTCTTTGTTGTCTGATTGCTGTTGCTAGGACTTCTATTACTATGTTGAAAAAGAGTGGTGAGAGTGGGCATCCTTGTCGTGTTCCTTATCTCAACAGGAAGGACACAAGCTTTTTCCCATTGAGGGTAATATTTGCTGTGGGTCTTTCATAGATAGATTTTATGAAGTTCAGGAATGTTCCCTCTATCCCTATACTTTGAAGCATTTTAATCAGGAACGGATGCTGGATTTTGTCAAATGCTTTTTCTGAACCAATTGAAGAGGACCATGTGGTTCTTCTCTCTTCTCGTATTGATTTGTTCTATCACATTGATTGATTTGCGAATGTTGAACCATCCTTGTAGCCCAGGGATGAATCCCACCTGATCATGGTGGATAATCTTTTTAATGTGCTGTTGCATCCTGTTGGCTAGGATCTTGTTGAGAATCTTAGCATCCATATTCATCAGTGATATTGGTCTGAAATTCTCCTATTTGTAAGGGTCTTTGCCTGGTTTGGGGATCATGGTAATGCTGGCTTCATATAAAGAGTCAGGAAGTTTTCCTTCTGCTTCAATTTTTTTGAAACATCTTCAGGAGAATAGGTGTTATTTCTTCTTTGAAAGTTTGGTAGAATTCCCCAGGGAATCCGTCAGGTCCTGGGCTCTTGTTTTTTGGGAGGTTTTTGATCACCGCTTCAATCTTGTTACTAGATATTGGTCTATTCACTTTGTCAATTTCTTCCTGGTTCAATTTTGGGAGTTTACAGTTTTCCAG
>NW_026757791.1:0-799 GCF_022355385.1 Mustela nigripes
GGCAATCCAGAACTACAATGCAGCACTCTGCCTGCCCTCCAGAAGAAAAACATTGCCTTCTGGGGCTACCCAGAAAACCCAAATGAGCATCAACCTGCACGCCATTTGGCTGTACCCCAAATATATAGGCTGACTTGGGCACTGCAGCCCTTTCTTGCACACCCTGAGCCTGCACCTCCAGGCCCCACCCAGACAGCTGGCCGCACACTGAGCACATCGGACGCGTCATGGCCTTAGTTCGTCATCTCTTCTCAACCTCGGTTTTCAGGCCTACGCACCGTACAGGCTCAGGCCCCTGGAGCCAAACATGAAGACTGGGCTTGCCCTCTCCAAGGGAATTGTATGTGCCCATTCCAAGGGCCACAAACCTACCAATAGGATAAACCTCCAAAGTCCCTAAGGCCATCCCAATATTTGTGGCTTCCCAGGACAAACAGGGGCAATCTAGGCCAATCTGAGCACCTACCGCCACTCAGACCCATAGACTGATGTCCCCAGAGGTAAAAAGGAACGAACAGGCCCATAGGCACCTATCGGATCTATTGCTTGGTTTCCAGGCATCTCTACTTAGAGATCCTTAGAACCCTTAGAACCGTGCTCTTGCGTCGTTCCTTATGGGACATCTTTGAGCCTTCCAACAGGTGTCGACTGTCCCACAGGAGTCCTTGTTCATGGACCACCTCACAACTCATATCTTGGAAAGCTTCCAAGGTCACATGATGCCCCCAATCTTCATGAAGTCGGATCATGGAAAGAAACTCCAACCTGACCCAACGGCTGATCTTCGCCTTGACTTCAG
>NW_026757791.1:899-1093 GCF_022355385.1 Mustela nigripes
CTTAGTTCGTCATCTCTTCTCAACCTCGGTTTTCAGGCCTACGCACCGTACAGGCTCAGGCCCCTGGAGCCAAACATGAAGACTGGGCTTGCCCTCTCCAAGGGAATTGTATGTGCCCATTCCAAGGGCCACAACCCTACTAATAGGATAAACCTCCAAAGTCCCTAAGGCCATCCCAATATTTGTGGCTTCCC
>NW_026757792.1:0-1093 GCF_022355385.1 Mustela nigripes
AATGCAGATTGCTAAGTGGAAGAAGCTTGTCTGAAAATGTACATAATGTATGATTCCAACTATGTGTCTCTCTGTAAAAGACAAAACTACAGAGACAGTAAAAAGATCAGTAATTGCCAGGATGGGGGAATGGAGAGAGGAGTAAATATGTAGAGAGCAGGGCACTTTTAGAAATTGTTTTCTGACCTGTAGTGGTGGAGATATGTCATACATTTTTAAAAAAGATTTACTTATTTATTGAAGAGAAAGAGAGCAAAAGAGCAAGATGGAAGGGGCAGAGAGAGAGAGAGAGGCAGAGAAGCAGACTCCCCTCTTAGCACAGAGCCTGATGCAGGGCTCAATCTCTGGACCCTGAGATCATGACCTGAGCCAAAATCAAGAGTTAGACGCTTAACAGACTAAGCCACTCAGGCGCCCCTATATCATACATCTGTTAAAACACACAGAATGTGCAACACAAGGAGTGGATTCTAATGTAAACTATAGATTTTCATTAATAATAATTTATACATATTGGCTGATTAATTGTAACAAGTGTGCCACACTAATGCAAGATGTTCACAATAAGAAAATCTGTGTTGGGAAGGTGAAATATAAGAGGGTTTATAGGAACTCTCTAGCCTAATATATTATATATCTGTTTTCAGTAAACTTTTTTGCTTTGGTAATTTCTTTCCTGAATTTATTATCATGTATTTCTTTCAGTTTCCCATGATTGGTTTAGGAATAGTGTATATGGATTTTAATTATGTGATTGCCACATTTCAGGTGAAATGAATGATACTTCTTTGAGAATATAAGAAATGTAATATTTGTAGTTTCTTCTTGTCCTCTAAACAGGATCATGAGTCACAGTGGCAGTTATTTACATATACACCCTTTTTCTCTGAGAAAATAAAAGGGTATCTATCTTGCCTTCTCCTGAAGAAATGGTAGAGAAGCAAAAAGCCAAGTCTAAACAAAGACCATTTTTGTTCAGAGATTAAAGAATTCCAGTGCAATTCATTCATTCATTCATTTGATTAACAAATATATATTTAACAAGACTGTATGCCAGATTCTGGAGAAGCTGTGGTGACACTGTCTTTTCCTT
>NW_026757793.1:0-1093 GCF_022355385.1 Mustela nigripes
AATCACTGCCCAGGGGTGACTGTGATGCAGAAATCAGAACTCTTCCTTATCCATGGCAAGAAACCTTGTGGTTGGCATGTTGTCCAACGTTCAGTGTAGGAGAAACCAGCATTACCCTGAGGCCCCGACGATTCATGAGTTCGACGAGGGCATAAACACGCATTGTGACCCTCAGCGTGAGTCCTCTCCTCTAGTAATTCCTCTCAGTGGCTGGACCATAGGATGTCATAATGGGCTTGACATGTCCCTAGGCCCCAATTTTTAACCAGATTTCTGGTTGTCCAGGCGCCCCTCCCCAGGGCTCTACTCTGGAAACCCTCATTTGGTGGGACACCTGATGTTGAAAAATAAAACAAAACAAATCAACAACAACAGAACAACGGACTTCTTCCATCCCACAGAATTACCCCAAACTCTTTGGACGTGGCCAAACCCCCAGAGAGTAAGACTTGTCCATTTCCCATGAAGTCACCAGGAAATTTCACGACCATGAGTGACACGATATCCAGAGACAAAAACTTGAGCAAGATCCTCACACTCGCCCTTTTTTCATATCCCGAAGAGTTCTCCTCATGGTCTGTAGATCAGTCCTGCCATATCTATGACCCGAAACATAAGCCGAGTTTGTGTTTTCAGACAACTGTCCAAACAGCCCTGGCCTAAACACCCTAGAGGCTTAGGCCCCTGGAGCCAAACCTGACGACTATTCTTGCCCTCTCCAAGGAAATTGTATGTGCCATTCCAATGGCCAAAACCCTACTAAGAGGATAAATCTCCAAAGTCCCTGAGGCCATCCCAATATTTGTGGCTTCCCTGGACAAACAGAGGCAATCTGGGCCTATCTGAGCACCTACCTGCACTCAGACATGTAGACTGATGTCCCCAGAGGTAAAAAGGAACGAACAGGCCCCTAGGCACCTATCGGATCCATTGGTTCGCTTCCAGTCATCTCTCCTCAGAGGCCTGGATTTCAATAACAGCATATGCCTGTTTCTTGACTCACCCATCAGAATAAATCTCATGTACACATGGGAAACTTACACGATGGAGCTTTGTGAAAGCCTCTCTTTAGGAGAACCCTTCAGGGCCCCAG
>NW_026757794.1:0-1093 GCF_022355385.1 Mustela nigripes
CCTGTCCCCCAAACCCCCCACATTGCACCTCCATTTCCTCATATCAGGGAGATCATATGATAGTGTCTTTCTCTGGTTGGCTTATTTTGCTAAGCATAATACCCTCTAGTTCCATCCATGTCAACGCAAATGGCAAGATTTCATTTCTTTTGAGGGCTGCATAGTATTCCATCATATATATATATATATATAATCATTCATTTGTTGATGGACATCTAGGTTCTTTCCATAGTTTGGCTATTGTGGATATTACTGCTATAAACATTTGGTGCACGTGCCCCTTTGGATCATATAGCAGTTTTCTTTACCTCTATCAGAACCCCAGGAAGCTTTATTTATTTATTTACTCACAGAAACAGATGATCCAACACAACGTTTTCTGATGTTCAAATTTATTATAATGTCTTACCGCTTAACACTATGCTTACTGCTCTCTTTCACTGTCTGACTAAATCCTCATCATCACTATGCCATTTAATGAGAAAGAACATTTGAACTCAGAGTTCTCTCCATATCAGGGAATGAAGACTCCACTCTTCTGTTTGTGCAGGTAAAATAAATGTTGATATTGTCTTTCCTGCACATACCCCAGCCTGTTCACCAGAATATTCACCATCAAATTATATACAAAATGAAAACCATACCTCACCACTTCTATTACCACCCAGCATGCTAAAAACACCATCATATGTTCCTGAATTATTGACTTGATTGATAACCCCACTTCCACACATACTGCACTCCTTTCTCCCTGCAAATTTATTTTCGTACAGCAATTTAACCTAAAAATCAAGTCAGATGAGTATATTCTGCTGTTGAAAGTCTTTTGGTATCTTCCCCTTTCATATTAAATAAAAACTGAAGGCGTTTCAATGTACTAGAAGGTCATACATCAATACGTTCTTCCTCTCTCCACCACTATGAACTCCTCATTGGCCTCCTTGCTTTTCCTCAAAAGTAACAGACAAGCTGTTCACACAAAGTCTATCTACTTACTTGCTCTGCCTAGAGCAATCTTTTCCTTTAATATTTGTATAACACTCTCGTTCACTTCCTGGGTCTTTGTGCAAATAACATCTCCTAAATGAGATAT
>NW_026757795.1:0-1093 GCF_022355385.1 Mustela nigripes
ACGGGGCGCTGTTCTCTGAGGGCGCACTGAGGAGTGGGGCCCCGGGCTCTCGGCTCCTCCGGGCCGGAGACCAGGAGGCCGCCATTTGTATTCCCGTCCTCCGGAACTCTACGGAAAGCGCTCAGAGAACAAAAGCTCCTGAAAGCAAACCCGAGCGGATTACTCACCCCGGCCCCCGGGGAAGGGTGGTGCAATTCCGCCTGGGGCAAAGACACTTGAGAATCACTACAACAGGCCCCTCCCCAGGAAGATCAACAAGAAAACCAGCGGAGACCAAGTTCACCTACCAAGGAGTGGGGTTTCAATACCAAGGAGAGAAGCAGAATTCCAGAGGAGGAGAAAGCAAAGCACGGAACTCATAGCTTTTTCCCTGTGATTTTTTTTAGTCTTGCAGTTAATTTAATTTTTTTCTTTTTCATTTTTGTTTTGTTTTTTTTTTCTCGCCTTCTGGTAATTTTTTTTTAACTTTTACCTTTTTCTTTTTTAAAGTTTTTTTAACTAGTTTATCCAATATATATATTTTTCCTTTTTTATATTTTTCTTATTTGTTTTCTTTTTTAAAATTCATTTCTTTTTTTTTTCTTTTTTCTTTTTTTTTCTTTCTTCCTTTTTGAAACTCTTTTTATCCCCTTTCTCCCCCCTCATGATTTGGGACATTTTCTAATTTGGTTAAAGCATATTTTCCTGGTGTTGTTGCCACCCTTTTAGTATTTTATTTGCTCCTTCATATACTCTTATCTGGACAAAATGACAAGACGAAAAAATTCAACACACAAAAAAGAACAAGAGGCAGTACCGAAGGCTAGGGACCTAATCAATACAGACATTGGTAATATGTCAGAGTTCAGAATGACAATTCTCAAGGTTCTAGACGGGCTCGAAAAAGGCATGGAAAATATTAGAGAAACCCTCTCGAGAGATATAAAAGCCCTTTCTGGAGAAATAAAAGAACTAAAATCTAACCAAGTTGAAATCAAAAAAGCTATTAATGAGGTACAATCAAAAATGGAGGCTCTCACTGCTAGGATAAATGAGGCAGAAGAAAGAATTAGTGATACAGAAGACCAAATGACAGAGAATAAAGAAGCTGAGC
>NW_026757796.1:0-1093 GCF_022355385.1 Mustela nigripes
TGTGCTTGCCCTCTACAAGGGAATTGTTTGTGCCCACTCCAATGGCCACTACCCTACTAATACGATAAACCTCCAAATCCCTGAAGCCATCCCAATATTTGTATCTTCTCAGGACAAACAGGGGCAATCTGTGCCCATCTGAGCACCTTCCTGCTCTCAGACCCGAAGACTGATGTCCCCAGAGGTAAAAAGGAATGAACAGGCCCCTAGGCACCTATCGGATCCAATCCTTTGGTTTCCAGGCATCTCTCCTCAGAGGCCTGGATTTCAATAACAGCATATGGCTGTTTCTTGACTCACCCATCAGAACAAATCTCATCTACACATGGGAAACTTGCACGATGGAGCTTTGTGAAAGCCTCATTAGGAGAACCCTTCAGGGCCCCAGTGCCACGGCTTCATTCCAAGGTCTCCATAGACACAAAATCATATTAGTACACATCCACGGGAGAGTCCATCTGAACTCATCCTCCTCGGTTGCTCCCCCAGATCAAGCAGATCTAACCTGTCTTCTTGCTTGGAGACAATTGGAATGCGAGGGGGGCTACCCCGCCATCCATCCTTAGAACCGTGCTCGGAATCATTGTCCTGGAGCCAACCAACAGGTCTCAATTGTCCTGCAGAAGAATCTTTTGAGTTGGGAGCTTCTCACAACTCCCATCGTGGGAAAATCCCCAAGGCCTCATGATCCACCCCGCCCTTCAAGAAGGGGCCATCAGGGACAGAATGTCCAACCTGAGTGATCGTCTGATCCTCGCCCTGACTTCAGATGCACGAGATCTGGATTCAGGTCTGTAGATTGTGCCTGCCATATCCTCACCCAGAAACCTAGGTCTAGCTTGGCTTCTCAGACTTCTGTCCTCAGACTACTGGCCCACAAGCCCTCCAGTTTGGCAATCCAGAA
This sequence comes from Mustela nigripes, assembly GCF_022355385.1. Lineage (NCBI taxonomy): Eukaryota > Metazoa > Chordata > Mammalia > Carnivora > Mustelidae > Mustela > Mustela nigripes. The sequence goes on from NW_026757796.1 coordinate 905, forward strand.
ATACAATGCAGCACTCTTCCTGCCCTCCAGAAGAAAAACATTGCCCTCAGGGGCTACCCAGAAACCCCCAATGAGGATCAACCTGCACGACATTCGGCTGTACCCCAAATATATAGGCTGACCTGGGCACTAAAGCCCTTTTTGGCACACCCTGAGCCTGGACCTCCAGGCCCCACACATAAAGCTGGC
>NW_026757797.1:0-1093 GCF_022355385.1 Mustela nigripes
GAGGGACTGATCTACAGACCATGAGGAGAACTCTTCGGGATATGAAAAAAGGGCGAGTGTGAGGCTATTGCTCAAGTTTTTATCTCTGGATATCGTGCCATTCATGGTCATGAAATACCCGGGTGACTTCATGGGAAATGGACGAGTCCTACTCTCTGGGGGTTTGGCTCCGTCCAAAGAGTTTGGGGTCATTCTGTGGGATGGAAGAAGTCAGTTTTTTTTTTTGTTTGTTTGTTTGTTTGTTTTGTTTTGTTTTTCAAACTCAGTTGTCCCATGAAATGAGGGATTCCAGAGTAGAGCCCTGTGGAGGGGCGATTGGATAACCAGAAATCTGGTTTAAATTTGGGGACTAGGGACATGTCAAGCCATTATGGCATCTAATGGTCTTTCCACTGAGAGGACGTACTAGAGGACAGGACTCACGCTGAGGGTCACAATGCCTGTTTATGCCCTCGTCGCACTCAAGAATGGGCGGGGCATCAGGGTGAATCGTGGTTTCCCCTAAACTGCACGTTGGACAACATGACAACCATAAGGTTTCTTGCCATGGGTAAGGAAGAGTTCTGATTTCTGCATCAGAGTCACCCCTGGGCAGTGATTGGAGATAAGGTCTAGGTTCTGAAGCCTGAAAACTGAGGTAGGGAAGAGATGATGACCTAAGGCCACGGTGGGTCTGATGTACTCTGTGTGCGGTCAGCTGTCTTGGTGTTGCTCAGGAGGTCCCGGCTAATGGTGTGTTAGACAGTGCATTACTGCGCAGGTTAGACTATATAATTTGGGTACATTCGAGTGCCATGTAGGTTTGTTCTAATTTAATGTGTCCAAGCAGCTCATTGGGCAATATTTTGTTTCTCGAGGGCAGGCAGAGTGCTGTAATGATGGTACGGAATTGCCAAACGTGTGGGCTTCAGGGCCAGGAGTGTGAGGATGGAAGTCTGAGAACACCAGCTAGACTTGGGATTCAGGAAGAGGGCACGGCATGTACCTCCTGAAGATCTGAAGCAATATCTCATGCATCTGAAGTCAGAGCGAGGATCAGACGTTGGCTCAGCTTGGATTTTCTGTTCATGACGGCCCCTTCATGAAGGGAGCC
>NW_026757798.1:0-1093 GCF_022355385.1 Mustela nigripes
CTCCTTCCGTCCTACTTGTACCCCCCAAACTGGCCAGGACAGTCCCCGATTCTCAGTCCCATTCCTTGGAAATAAAAGAGCAAAAGAACAAAAGGTGAGAATTATTTCACTCAGCATAATCTCTTTGAGTCCTGTCCATGTTGCTACAAAAGTTGGGTATTCATCCTTGCTGATGGAGACATAATACTCCACAGTGTATATGGACCACATTTTCCTTATCCATTCATCTGTTGAAGGGCTCAAAGAGATTATGCTGAGTGAAATAAGTCAAGCAGAGAGAGTCAATTATCACTTGAGAGATTGACAATTGACAAAGAGTCAATTTCACTTATTTGTGGAGCATAACAAATAGCATGGAGGACATGGGGAGATAGACAGGAGAAGGGAGTTGGGGTAAATTGGAAGGGGAGGTGAACACTGAGAGACTATGGACTCTGAAAAACAATCTGGGGTTTTGAAGGGGCGGGGGGTGGGAGGTTGGGGTATCAAGTGGTGGGTATTATAGAGGGCACGGATTGCATGGAGCACTGGGTGTGGTGCAAAAATAATGAATACTGTTATGCTGAAAATAAATAAATAAATTTTTTAAAAAGGTGAGAATTAATTGTAGGGGATGGGCATATCAGGAGAAGATTTCCAATTGTGGCTCCGAGGAGAAAAGAGGGCCTGAATGTGATTTGAGTCAGCATGGAGAACTTTCTGTATGCCCTAGGATTCCCACAGAGGCTCCCCCCGCACCCCGCTTGCTGACCTTAGGACCCATTTCACGGAGCAGCTCTTCTCAGATTGGGGCTCAAGGGTGGAGAGAAATTAGAGGGGCACGCCCGAGAAGAAAGGCATTCCCTTTGGAGAAAGCAGCATGGTGGAGGGTGCGGGGAGGGTCAGCATGCTATCTAGAAGGAGAACTAAGGACAAGAAGGTAAACTGAGGCTCAATCCTGCCGTGCTCTGTGGGCAGGCAAAGTGGGCATCAGAGTTACAGGAATAGGAGAGGGATGTATCAGAGGCCCTGGGGAAGGGCTCGGCTTTGTAAGGACTGGAGTGAACATGATGGGGGAGGAGAGGCCCTTCTTGAATCACTTTAAAAACCTGCA
>NW_026757799.1:0-1093 GCF_022355385.1 Mustela nigripes
GCCCCATGAAGGCTTTTTTTAAAGAACAAAAACTTCAGACTATATCTTTATCCTAGAAGTTCCCACTACAACTGGCTTCTGTCTTGGCCAACATTTAGCCATTCAGATAAAGTCCGTATTTAGTGCTTCGTGTGTATGCATGTGTAAAATAAGAGGACAGTCATAAATCTTTAAGATTGTGTATAATAACCATGAAATAAGGATTCTTGATACACAAGGTCTCGTCTGGGGAAAACAGCTGGAGAACAGTATGCAGTTTTCAAATGACAGAGGGGAAATACACATTTGGTTATGAGAAAGGGAAGGAGAACAAGACCAAATATTAATAAAAGGGAAAAAAGCTTTTTCTGCCATCTTTCTGTGCCGCAGTAACAGTGTGAAGAAATGTCCCACAGATGCCCTCAAGAACATTAACACTGCTGAAAGGGGGGGGGCGAAGGCCAGGTTCTTAGGAGGCCATGCACCAAAGTCATCATCCCGTTTCCTCACTGTGATGACGAAGCATGAGTACATTGGCAAATTTGAAATTATTGATGACCACAGAGCTGGGAAAACTGCTGTGAACCTCACGGGCAAGTTAAACAAGTGTGGCATGACCAGCCCTAGATTTGTATAACTGAAAGATCTAGAAAAGTGGGAGAATATTTCCATCCCCTCAGTTTGGTTTCACTGCATGGAAAAATTCTTCTTCATAAAATCCTGGGATTCCTTTTTCCTAGAAATATAATATACATGGCACGTGAAAAGCCTCAATGGGAAAAAAAAAGGAAAATAAATTACAGTCAACTAATGTTTGACAAGGGTGCCAAACAATTCAATGGGGGTAAAAACAGTATTTTACTCCCAAGCAGCCACATGCAAATAATGAAACAGGAGTCCTGCCTCACACCATACAGAGAAAATAACCCAAAATGCATCAAAAACATAAATGTAAGCATTAAAATGATAAAGTTCGGGATGCCTGGGTAGCTCAGTTGGTTGGACGGCTGCCTTCTGTTCAGGTCATGATCCCGGAGTTCCCAGATCGAGTCCTGCATCAGGCTCCAAGCTCCACAGGGAGTCTGCTTCTCCCTCTGACCTTCTCCTCGCTCAT
>NW_026757800.1:0-1093 GCF_022355385.1 Mustela nigripes
CATGGACAGAAACACCAAATTGAGCCAACATCTGATCCTCGCCCTGACTTCAGATGCACGAGATCTCGATTCAGCTCTGCAGAGTGTGCCCGCCTTGCCCTCGCCTTGAAACCTAAGTCTAGCTTATGTTGTCAGAATTCCGTCCTCACACTCCTTGCCCACAAGCCCTCCAGATTGGGAATTCTGGAGCCACAGTGCAGCACTCTGCCTGCCCTCGAGAAGAAAAATTTTGCACTCCGGGCCCACCAATGCTCCAGTTTGGCAGTACTGGAGCCACAATGCAGCACTCTGCCTGCCCTCCAGAAGAAAAACGTTGCCCTCTGGGGCTACCCAGAAACGCCAAGTGAGGATCAACCTGCATGCCACTAGACTCTACCTGAATTATACAGTCTATCTCTGGACACTAATGCTCTGTCTGACATAGCCTGAGCCTGGAACTCCCGACCGACACCCAGACAGCTGGCCACACACTGAGCCCATAAGACCCGCCATGGTCTAGGTCGTCATCTCTTCCCAACATTGTTTTTCAGGCTTTGGAATCTAGACCTTATCTCCAGTAATTGCCAATGGATGAATGTGATGCAGAAATCAGAACTTATCCTTCCCCATGGCAAGAAATATTGTGGGTATAATGTTGTCCAACATTCAGTGTAGGAGAAACAAGTGTGGCCCATGAGGCCCTGCCCATGATTGAGGGCTGCGTTTGGCACAAACATGCATAGTGACCCTGAGCATGAGCCCTGTACTCAAGTAAGGCCTCTCAGTGGCTGAACCAAGAGCCCCCTTAGGGGGCTTGCTGTGTCTCTAGGCTCCATCCTTAACTGGAATTCGGGCTTTTAAGTCGCCCCTTCCCAGGGCTCCACTCTAGAATCCCACTTTGGTGAGACCACAAAGGTTAAAAAAAATGCATCCCACAAACTGCGCCCATACTCTTAGGATCAGGCCAAATTTCCAGAAAGGGACACTCGTCCATGGCCCTTGAGGCCACCCCAACATTCCATGGCCATCGTTGACACAATATCCAGAGCCAAAAGCCTGAGCAAGCACCTCACACTCACCCTTCATAAATATCCTGAAGAGTTCTCCTCACGGT
>NW_026757801.1:0-1093 GCF_022355385.1 Mustela nigripes
TCCTTTTTACCTCTGGGGACATCAGTCTATGGGTATGAGTGCAGGTAAGTGCTCAGATGGGCCCAGATTGCCCCTGTTTGTCCTGGGAAGCCACAAATATTGGGATGGCCTCACGGACTTTGGAGGTTTATCCTATTAGTAGGGTTGTGGCCATTGGAATGGGCACATACAATTCCCTTGGAGAGGGCAAGCAGAGTCGTCAGGTTTGGCGCCAGGGGCCTGAGACTTTAGAGTGTGTATGCCAGGGCAGTTTGGACAGTTGTCTGAAAACACAAACTCGGCTTATGTTTTGGGTCATAGTTATGGTCGACTACCCAACCATCCATCCTTAGAACCCTGCTCGGAATCGTTGTCCTGGAGCCAACCAACAGATCTCAATGGTCCTGCAGAAGAATCTTTGCAGTTGGGTTCTTATCACACTCCCATCGTGGGAAAACCCCCATGGCCTCGTGTTCCACCCCGCCTTTAAGAAGGGGTCATCAGGGACAGAATGTCCAACCTGAGCGTTCGTCTGATGCTCGACCTGACTTCAGATGCACGAGATCTCGATTCAGGTATGTAGATTGTGCCTGACATATCCTCACTCAGAAACCTAGGCTAGCTTGTGTTCTCAGAATTCCGTCCTCAGACTACTGGCCCACAAGCCCTCCAGTTTGGCAATCCAGAACTACAATGCAGCACTCTGCCTGCACTCCAGAAGAAAAACATTGCCCTTGGGGCTACCCAGAAACCCCAAATGAGGATGAACCTCCACGCCATTAGGCTGTACCCCAAATATATAGGCTGACCTGGTCATTCTGTGGGATGGAAGAAGTCCGTTGTTCTGTTGATGTTGATTTGTTTTGTTTTGTTTTTCAACCTCATTTTCCCACTAAATGAGGGATTCCAGAGTAGAGCCCAAGGGAGGGGCGACTGGACAACGAGAAATCTGGTTAAAAATTGGGGACTATGGACATGTCAAGCCTCTGAGGAGTGATACCTGGACACCAAACCAGAGTTCATAATAGGGCCTAGGGGCCTTTCTGTTTCAATCTTCTGTCTCTGCGGATATCAGTCTGTGTGTCTGCATGGAGGTAGTAGTTGCTCAGCTGGA
>NW_026757802.1:0-1093 GCF_022355385.1 Mustela nigripes
ACAATAATACAATAATAGTAGGGGACTTTAACACTCCCCTCACTGAAATGGACAGATCATCCATGCAAAAGATCAGCAAGGAAATAAAGGCCTTAAACGACACACTGGACCAGATGGACATCACAGATATATTCGGAACATTTCATCCCAAAGCAACAGAATACACATTCTTCTCTAGTGCACATGGAACATTCTCCAGAATCGATCACATCCTCGGTCCTAAATCAGGACTCAACTGGTATCAAAAGATTGGGATCATTCCCTGCATATTTTCAGACCACAATGCTCTAAAGCTAGAACAGAGCCACAAAAGGAAGTTTGAAAAGAACCCAAATACATGGAGACTAAACAGCATCCTTCTAAAGAATGAATGGGTCAACCGGGAAATTAAAGAAGAATTGAAAAATAATCATGGAAACAAATGATAATGAAAATACAATGGTTCAAAATCTGTGGGACACAACAAAGGCAGTCCTGAGAGGAAAATATATAGCGGTACAAGCCTTTCTCAAGAAACAAGAAAGGTCTCAGGTACACAACCTAACCCTACACCTAAAGGAGCTGGAGAAAGAACAAGAAAGAAGCCCTAAGCACAGCAGGAGAAGAGAAATCATAAAGATAAGAGCAGAAATCAATGAAATAGAAACCAAAAAAACAATAGAACAAATCAACGAAACTAGGAGCTGTTTCCTTGAAAGAATTAATAAAATTGATAAACCCCTGGCCCTACTTCTCAAAAAGAAAAGAGAAAGGACCCAAATAAATAAAATCATGAATGAAAGAGGAGAGATCACAACTAACACCAAAGAAATACAAACTATTATAAGAATATACTATGAGCAACTCTACACCAATAAATTTGACAATCTGGAAGAAATGGATGCATTCCTAGAAACATATAAACTACCACAACTGAAACAGGAAGATGTAGAAAGCCTGAACAGACCCATAACCAGTAAGGAGATTGAAACAGTCATTAAAAATCTCCAAACAAACAAAAGCCCAGGGCCAGACGGCTTACTGGGGTATTCTACTAAACATTTAAAGAAGAACTAATTCCTATTCTCCTGAAACTGTTCCAAAAAATAGAAAT
>NW_026757803.1:0-1093 GCF_022355385.1 Mustela nigripes
CTATAAGATAGTCAGACATCCATTCAATTTCTTTTTTTTAAGATTTTATTTATTTATTTGACAGAGAGAGATGACAAGGAGGCAGAGAGGCAGGCAGAGAGAGTGGAGAAAGCAGGCTCCCTGCTGAGCAGAGAGCCTGATTTGGGGCTCGGTCCCAGGACCCTGGGATCATGTCCTGAGCCGAAGACAGTGGCTTAACCCACTGAGCCACCCAGGCGTCCCTCCATTCAATTTCTTAACTGAGTCTCAAATGCATCCTGAGTTCTAACCTAAACCTAAGTTCTACTTCTTACACGTTGTTTTATGACCAAATTCTTTCAGTTCAGTATTTTGTAACATTTAAATATTAATCAATTGATGCTTTGTTTGTGTATTTCTATGAAAATAATTTGAATACTGTAGATTTATACTTATATTTATAGATTTATAATCAAAGTTTCATCAGTTGAAGTTTTTGGAAATTTCAGATATAATGATTAACCTAAAATGATACTGCCTCAAATCCCTCTGATATCAAGGCCCAACACCTGATTATAGCGAAACCTGTGGTGGATAGTTCCATGGGAAATTGCAGTTACTTAACACTGATAGCATCTCATGTTCTCTCTCTCATTTTAGAATGTGTCCAACACAACCCAAAAGTGTAGGAGAGTTAATGTCCTCTGAGGACAGCTCTCAGTGAAGTGGAAATAAGAACCATAGGTAAAATTGTCAGTTTTCAGGTCTTCATGAGGACAACTTAAAGAAGTTTCTCAGGACCTTACAGTAAAAGCAAGCCTTCATTTTCTATCCACAACAATTATATCAACAATGTACCTCTTTGACAAAGTTGCTTCTTCACTGTATCACTTTCCCATTCTTTTCTACCTTGGATAATCTCCCAGATAAACAGTACTCAAATCCTTTGTCCTACTCTTTGCTCTCAGGATAAATGGAGCCAAAAGACTTAGATTAATATCAAGTTCTGAATGGGATCTTAGAGCTATTTCTGTCCAGATTTTCATAAACATAGGGACCTTTGAATTATCAGGCTATAAATAAGTTCCAAATGGAGGGGGCAAAAGCAAAAAGTAGAAATTTTTATGTTTGATTT
>NW_026757804.1:0-1093 GCF_022355385.1 Mustela nigripes
TCTTTGCTATATACGTGGTCCGGTGGCCATCAAGGCTGTTGTAACATTTCAGAATGTTGGCAGAGACACTGATCTCCTCCCTCAGCTCCCAGAGGACTGAGGGATTCAGTCCTGGCTCTGAGTCCCTGGCTCAGTGTGCCTTACGGCATGTAGAAACGGGATCTCAGGTGGTATAGCTGAGTTTCTTCAACCCATGGTCCCGTTGGGGCACCTGTGTGCTGTGTGACTGACTCTTGTTTCTTTCTCTCAGCCACTTGGCCTCAGTTCACAACTCGCCAGCCAGGTGAGTCCGCGGCTACAATCCTCAGGCTATTATGTCCCTCTCACCCTGCTGTTACGCTGGCACAACCACTGCTCTTTGGAGAACCTGTGGACACTTTAATGGTCCCCACTGTCACTGAGATCCTGGCAATCCTTAACTAGATGTGGGATTCACAGGAGTCTTAACTGGAGGTCGCATTCTTAACAGTGTCACCTTCCCATGAGTCCATGAAGTTCCATGCAGTATGGGGAAACTGCCCAATAAATGGCTTCCTGCGGTTTCAGAGAACTGGCCCGTGCGCCATGAATCTCAGCTCTCATGTAATCCGGGCAGATAGGTAGAATGGGAGAATGGACACTGAGGACTGGCGCCCTCCTACCAAAGAACCAGCAGGGCAGGCTGGATCCTGTCCCCGGGTCAGGGACAGCACCTGATCCTTTGATGCAGATGTGCTTCTAACAAGGCAGTTGCAAGGGATGGGAGTGTCCCAGGTGTCGGAGGAGTTCTATGTCCTGAGAGAGCTATTTGGCTACATAGGGACCCTCAACACCCCTGACACTTTCCATCAAGCTTTTGCTATGCCAAAGTCCTCAGATCTACATGAGTCAAGAGAGAAGCGTGGCAAATGTTTTCTATGGGACATAAGAACAAGCCAGGCTTAGAGATGTGGAGGCACCTGGTTGGCTTCCCTAGCGCCTTTGTCCCGGAAAAGCTAGTAGAGCAGGAGACTAGAGCAGGGGGAGTGAGGCAGAATACAGATGGACAACGTTCACCATGCCTGCCATATGCAATTTTCACAAAATGCTTTCCATGATGTCTAACTCTGATCTT
>NW_026757805.1:0-1093 GCF_022355385.1 Mustela nigripes
AGGTTCTGAAGCCTGAAAACCAAAGTTGAATAGAGATGACGAACTAAGGCCATGAGGGGTCCGATGTGATCATTGTGTGGACAGCTGTCTGGGTGGGGCCAGAAGGTCCAGGCTCAGGCTGTATCAGAAAGTGCTTTGGTGCCCAAGTCAGCCTATATATTTGGGGTAGAGCCGAATGGCGTGCAGGTTGATCCTCATTTGCCGTTTCTGGTTAGCCCCAGAGGGCAATGTTTTTCTTCTGGAGGGCAGGCAGAGTGCTGAATTGTAGTTCTGGATTGCCAAACTGGAGGGCTTGTGGGTCAGTAGTCTGAGGACGGAAGTTTGAGAACCACGCTAGGCCTAGGTTTCTGGGTGAGGATATGGGAGGCACAATCTACAGACCTGAATCGAGATCTCGTTCCTCTGAAGTTAGGGCGAGGATCAGTCGATCGCTCAGGTTGGACATTCTGTCCCTGATGGCCCCTTCTTGATGGGGGAGTGGATCACGAGTCCATGGGGCTTTTCCCACGATGGGAGTTGTGAGAAGCTCCCAACTGCAAAGATTCTTCTGCTGGACAATTGAGATCTGCTGGTTGGCTCCAGGACAACGATTACGAGCGGGGTTCTAAGGATGGATTGCTGGGTAGCCCACCTCGCATTCCAATTATCTCCAAGCACAAGACAGGTTAGATCTGCTGGATCTGGGGGAGCAACCGAGGAGGCTAAGTTGAAATGGACTCTCCCGTAGATGTGTCATAATATGATTTTGTGTCTATGGAGACCTTGGAATGAAGCGGTGGCACTGGCGCCCTGTAGGGTTCCTCTAAAGAGAGGCTTTCACACTGCTCCATCGTGCAAGTTTCCCATGTGTAGATGAGATTTGTTCTGATGGGTGAGTCAAAAAACAGCCATATGCTGTTATTGAAAACCAGTCCCCTGATGAGAGATGCCTGGAAACCAAAGCAATGGATCCAATAGGTGCCTAGGAGCCTGTTCATTCCTTTTTACCTCGGGGAATTCAGTCTACGGTTCTGAGTGCCGGTAGGTGCTCAGATGGGCCCAAATTGCACCTGTTTGTCCTGGGAAGCCACAAATATTGGGATGGCCTCAGGGA
>NW_026757806.1:0-1092 GCF_022355385.1 Mustela nigripes
GATGGAGCTCTAAAGAGTACGTTTCCTATGTAGAGAAGAGAATTGTTGTGATGAGTGCCTAAGGAATGAATCTCCCATATGCTGGTATTGGAAACCAGGCCTCTGAGGAGAGATGCCTGGAAACAAAAGCAATGGATATGATTAGGGCCTAGGTACCTGTCCGATTCAATCTCTTTCCTGGGGATACGTATCTATGGATCTGAGGGGAGGTAGTTGCTCGGCTTGTGTCAGATCGCCCCTGTTTGTCCTGGGCAGCCTATAATATTGGGAATGGCCTCGGGATTTTGGAGTTTCTCCTAATCTATAGGGTCGTGGCCAATGGAATGGGTAGAAATGCCCTGGAGAGGGCAGGCACAGTTCTGAATTTGGCTCTAGGGGCCCAGCCTTGAGGGTGTGTGGGCCAGGCCTGTGGGGACAGAAGTCTGTAAACACAAATTCCACTTAGGTTTGGGGACATAGGTATGGCACGCCCAATGTACAGACCGTGATAACACTTCGGGATATGAAAAAGGGTGAGTTTGAGGTGCTTGCTCAGGTTTTGTCTCTGGATTTGTGTCAACAATGTGGGTCGAATGCTGGCGTGGCCTCATGGGTTGTGGACGGCTTTCCTTCTCTGAGGATTTGACCCAATCCCAAGAGTTTGGGTACATTCTGTGGGATGGGAGGTGTCCTTTCTGTTTTTTATTTTATTTTAAGTACCTCATGTGTGCAAATAAAAGAAGGATTCCAGAGCAGAGTCCTTGGTAGGGACAACTGGATAACCCCACCTCTGTTTAAGTTTGGGGGCCTAGGGGCATGGCAAGTCCAATATGTGGGCTCTTGATTCACACACTGAGAGGTCTTCCTTGAGGACAGGGCTCATGCTGAGGGTCACAATGCCTATTTGTGCCCAACAAGGCCCTCAAGCATGGGAAGGGCCTCATGGGCCACGCTGGATTCTCCTACACTGAAAGTTGGAGAATATGCCAACCACAAGGTTTCCGGCCATGGCGAAGGAAGAGTTGTGATTTCTGCATCACGTTAACCCCTGGACAGTGATTGGAGCTTAGGTCTAGGTTCTGAAACCCGAAAACCGAGGTTGGGAAGAGATGA
>NW_026757807.1:0-1092 GCF_022355385.1 Mustela nigripes
ACTGACTGTGATCCTCACCTGAACCCTAAACCTAAACCTAAGCCTGACACTGACCCTGATGTGGACCCTGAACTTAAACCTAATGCTCATATTCCTGTAAACAAGACGCATATGTTACCATGACCCTGAGCCTGACCATAATACTAACCCTGACGATGACCTAAGCATGACACTAACCCTAACCCTGGCCGTGACTGTGAGCCTGACACTAACCCTAAACTTAAAGGTAACTCTAACCATGACCCTCTACGGACCCTGAGCCTAAACCTAACACTGACCGTGACCCTAACATTAATCCAAACCCTAAACCAAACCCTAACACTGACCTTACGCTGTCTAACCCTAACCCTAAACATAACCCTACTTCTAACTGTAACCCTAACCCCAATCCCAAAACCTACCACCAAAACCTAACTGTGACACTGAACCGAACATTGACCCTAAACCAAAGCCTGACCCTAAACCTGACCCAGGCCCTGACCTTCACCTGACCCTGACCCTGACCATTATCATAACCATGACACTAACACGGACCACTACACAATCCTGTCCCTGACCCGAATGTGTACTTTAAACCAATACCTACACCTGACCCTAAACCTGACACTGGCGCTAAACTTCACCCTGACCCTGACCCAGACCATGACAATAAATCTAACCCTAACCCTAACAGTACCCCGACCCTTACCTGAACACTAAACCTGACCCTGACTGTGAGCCTGACCCTAACACTAACCCTAAATGTAACCCTGACCCTGACACTAACACGGGCCCTTCCCCGAATCCTATCGCTGAAACCAAATCTAACACTAACCCCTAACCCTACCACAGACCCTGACCCTAAAAAGTTCTAACCCTAATAGTCAACCTAACACTAAACCTAACACTAACTCTAAACTTTAACAATAACCCTGACCTATACCTGACTAAGATCATAACCCTAACCCTGAACTTTGCCTATACCAGACCCTGACACTAAACCGGACACTGGCCCTGACCCTTAACCTAACCATGACCCTAACAATGACCACTACATAACCCTGTCCCTGACCCGAATGTGGACTTTAAACCAATACCTGACCCTGAACCTAA
>NW_026757808.1:0-715 GCF_022355385.1 Mustela nigripes
GGTAGGTTTTTGGTTTGGGATAGACCCGGTTAGGGTCAGTGTCAGCGATAATGTTAGGGGTTAGTTTTAGGGTTAAGTTCAGCATTAGGTTTCGGATCCGGACCCGTGTTATTTTCAAGGTCAGGGTTACGTTTAGGGTTAGAGATAGGGTCGGGATCACATTCAATGTCAGGGTAATTGTTAGGCTAGGGTCAGGGTCACTGTTAGGGTCAGGGTTAGGTTTCTGGTCTTTGCCTGGGTCAGAGTCAGGGTGAAGTCTAGGGCCAGTGTCAGGTTTACGGTCAGTATCAGGTTTGGTTTAAAGTCCACATTCGGATGAGCGACAGGGTTATGTAGTGATCAGTGTTAGGGTCATGGTTAGGTTTAGGCTCACGCCATGGTCAGGTTTAGGGTCAGGTCTGGTATAGGCCAATTTCAGGGTAGAGTTACGATCATAGTCAGGTATAGGGTCATGGTTATTGTTCAAGTTTAGGGTTAGTGTTAGGGTTACCGTTAGTTTGACAATTAGGTTTAGAACTTGTTAGGGACAGGGTCCTTGGTAGGGTTAGGTGTTAGTGTTAGGGTTAGGTTCAGCGATAGGATTCGGGGGAGGGCCCGTGATAGTGTCAGTGTCAGGGTTACATTTAGGGTTAGAGTTAAGATCAGGCTCACAGTCAGGGTCAGGTTTAGTGTTCAGGTGAGGATCGGGGTCACTATTAGGGTCAGGGTTAGGTTT
>NW_026757808.1:815-1092 GCF_022355385.1 Mustela nigripes
AGGGTCCTTGGTAGGGTTAGGTGTTAGTGTTAGGGTTAGGTTCAGTGATTGGATTCGGGGAGAGCCCGTGATAGTGTCAGGGTCAGGGTTACATTTAGGGTTAGAGTTAAGATCAGGCTCACAGTCAGGGTCAGGTTTAGTGTTCAGGTGAGGATCGGTGTCACTGTAAGGGTCAGGGTTAGTTTTATGGTCATGGTCTGGGTCAGGGTCAGGGTGAAGTTTAGCGCCAGTGTCAGGTTTAGGGTCAGGTTCAGGTATTGGTTTATAGTCCACATTC
>NW_026757809.1:0-1092 GCF_022355385.1 Mustela nigripes
CCTCTCCAAGGGAATTATGTGCCCATTCCAGTGGCCACAACCCTACTTAGAGGATAAGCGTCCAAAGTCCCTCAGACCTTCCCAATGTTTGTGGCTTCCCAGGACAAACAGGGTCAATCTGGGCCCATCTGAGCACGTACCGGCACTCAGACCCGTAGACTGTTGTCCCCAGAGGTAAAAAGGAACGAAGAGACTCCTAGGCACCTATCGGATCCATTGCTTTGGTTTCCAGGCATGTCTACTCAGAGTCCTGGATTTCAATAACAGCATATGACTGTTTCTTGAATCACCCATCAGAACAAATCTCATCTACACATGGGAAACTTGCACGATGGAGCTGTGTGAAAGCCTCTCTTTAGAGAACCCTTCTGGGACCCAGTGCCACCGCTTCATTCCAAGGTCTCCATAGACACAAAATCATATTAGGACACATCCACGGGATAGTCCAATTCAACTCAGCCTCCTCGGTTGCTCCCCCAGATCCAGCAGATCTAACCTGTCTTGTTGCTTGGAGACAATTGTAATGCCAGGTGAGCTACCAGACATCCATCCTTAGAACCCTGCTCGGAATCGTTGTCCTGGAGCCAACCAACAGGTCTCAATTATCCTGCAGAAGAATCTTGCAGTTGGGAGCTTCTCACAACACCCATCGTGGGAAAAACCACATGGACTCGTGATCCACTCCCCTTTCAAGAAGGGGCCATCAGGGACAGAATGTCCATCCTGAGCGATCCTCTGATCCTCGCCCTGATTTCAGAGGCACGAGGTCTCGATTCAGGTCTCACCCAGAAACTGAGGCCTAGCTTGGGTTCTCAGACTTCCGTCCTCAGACTACTGGCCTACAAGCACTCCAGTTTGGCAATCCAGAATTACAATGCAGCACACTGCCTGCCCTCCAGAAGAAAAACATGTCCTTTGGGGCTACACAGAAACCCCAAATGAGGATCAACAGGGCACACCATTTGGCTGTACCCCAAATATATAGGCTGACCTGGGCACTAATGCCTTTTCTGACACAGCCTGTGCCTGCACCTCCTGGCCCCTCCCAGACAGCTGGCCGCACACTGAGCACATCAGACCCTCCATGGCCTT
>NW_026757810.1:0-1092 GCF_022355385.1 Mustela nigripes
CGGCGGAGAAGTGAATCCAAAGCGACGGGAAAATAGACCCCAGGGGGGAGGGGCTGGCTCCCGGCAAACGGCGGAGCAACCGCGCACAAAATCAGGACTTTTAAAAGTCTGTTCCGCTGAGGGACATCGCTCCAGAGGCTAAACCGGGGCGAAGCCCACGCGGGGTCAGCGTGGCCTCAGGTCCCGCAGGGTCACAGAAGGATCGGGGGTGTCTGAGTGTTGCAGAGCTTGCAGGTATTGGAACGGGAAAGCCGGCTACAGAGACAGAGCCGACGGTAAGCTCGCAGCTCGGTGTTACCTTGAACCGGTCGCAGGCTCGGTGAGCTCGGAGCGCGACCGGAGGTCAGGCAGACGGGAGTAACTGGGCGCTGTTCTCTGAGGGCGCACTGAGGAGTGGGGCCCTGGGCTCTCGGCTCCTCCAGGCCGGAGACCGGGAGGCCGCCATTTGTATTTTACCTCCAGAACTCTACGGAAAGCGCTCAGGTAACAAAAGCTCCTGAAAGCAAACCCGAGCGGATTACTCACCCCGGCCCCTGATAAGGGAAGTGCAATTCCACCTGGGGAAAAGACACTTGAGAATCACTACAACAGGTCCCTCCCTAGCAAGATCAACAAGAAATCCAGCGGACACCAAGTTCACCTACCAAGGTGTGCGGTTTCAAGACCAAGGAGAGCAGCAGAATTCCAGAGGAGGAGAAAGCCAAGCACGGAACTCATGGCTTTTTCCCTATGATTTTTTTTAGTCTTGTAGTTAATTTAATTTTTTTCTCTTTCATTTTTTGTTTTTTTTCTCGCCTTCTGGTTAAATTTTTTTTAACTTTTACCTTTTTCTTTTTTAACGTTTTTAACTAGTTTATCTAATATATATATATTTTTTATTTTCTTACTTGTTTTCTTTTTTTTAATTCTTTTCCTTTTTTTTCTTTTTTCTTTTTTTTTTTCTTTCTTCCTTTTTGAACCTCTTTTTATCCCCTTTCTCCCCCACTCATGATTTGGGATCTCTTCTAATTTGGTTAAAGCATATTTTCCTGGGGTTGCCGCCACCCTTTTAGTATTTTCCTTGCTCCTTCATATACTCTTATCTGGACAAAA
>NW_026757811.1:0-1092 GCF_022355385.1 Mustela nigripes
TTTGAGGATGAGAGAGAGACTCAGAGCACTTATACCTTAATAAATATATGTGCCAGACAAACTTAATACTTTAAAATGAAGAATAAGTAAAACAGAACATTTGGTCACATCATAAAATTAACTTAAACAATAGTCAGAAGATGTTACTTAACTAATAATTTCTGACCATAAAAAATTAAGGGCTTCACATTCCATTTTTTAAATTATCTTTTCTTTTATTCTGAGGGAAAAACTATAGGGAGATGCCATATGCATACCTTGAGAAAAGCATAAATAGCCTGGTATATATCTGAGGAGCTGAAATTCCAGTTTTGCATTGTGAAATATGATATATGGCTGTATATAAATATGTGTCTGATATTTTTAAACCATTTTTTGAGAAGAGGGAAATAGGCATAGAGAAATAAATATTTCTTTACACTCCATAAACACATATTTTAATTAGCCTAAAATCATTGACATTTTATATTTCATTGTTTGTGTTCTTAATTGATCAAGATAAAGGATATGAGCTGAAGAGAATTACAGGAAGAAGATGGAGTGGAAAATTTCCTTCATGCAGAAGACAGTGCAATATTAAGAAACTGGACTAGACTGTTAAAGTCTAAATTCATTATTTTATTTATGATTGAATATTTCAAAAGTTTCTGATGTTGAGTTCTTGTACTAGTATATATTTTTTCTCTTTTATTCAGAGCAGATATGATCTCTTTGAGGGTGGACTTTTCTGAGAAGGAGTTTGGGGATGTCTAAGAATACAGGAAGTAGGAAATAACTTTTCTTCCCAGGACTTATAATGTGGTAATGTGGTCTAAATAGAACTAAAAAGAACTCTAGATATTTTTTACGTGCTCCTTGTGGTGGACATGAGCTTGGTCCTGCTATGAAGAGATTCATCAGAGTCTGGATTCAACACACTGGGCCTGCATGATATGAAAAAGATAAAATTCTAGTAATTGTGTTATAATATTCACTTTGTTATCTATAAGTATTCTGTGAAGTCTTTTTAGAAGCTGAAACCCACTCTTCACTCAGCTATACTGATGTGGCAAAGCCTCCCCCACACTATCAATGTATTAAAAAAGAAATGGA
>NW_026757812.1:0-1092 GCF_022355385.1 Mustela nigripes
GGGCTAAGGCTGAGGGTCACAATGTGAGTTTCCCACCTATGTGGCCCGCAAGCAATGGCGGGGCCTCATCCGACATACATGTTTCCACTACACTGAACGTTGGACAACAATCCAACCACAAGGTTCTTGCCATTGAGCGGGAGTTCTGATTTCTGCATCATTTTCAAACCTGGGCAGTGATTGGAGATAAGGTCTAGGATCTGAATCCTGACAACTGAGATTGGGAAGAGATAACGACCTAACGCAATGGCTGGTCCTATGTGCTCAGTGAGCGGTAAGTGGTCTGGGTGAGTCCAGGAGGTCCAGGCTCAGGCTCTGTCAGAAAGGGCATTATTGCCCAGGTCAGCCTATATATTTTGGGTACAGCCAAGTGGCGTGCAGGTTGATCTTCATTTGGGGTTTCTGGATAGTGCCAGAGGGCAATGATTTTCTTTTGGAGTGCAAGCAGAGTGCTGCATTGTAATTCTGGATTGCCAAACTGGAGGGCTTGTGGGCCATTAGTCTGAGGACGGAAGTCTGAGGACACAAGCTTGGCTTAGGTTTCTGGGTGAGGACATGGCAGGCACAATATACAGACCTGAAACGAGATCTCGTGCATCTGAAGTCAGGGTAGGGTCCGACTATTTCTCAGGTTGGACTTTATGTCCCTGATGGCCCCTTCATGAAGGCGGGGGGATCTCGAGGCCATGGGAGTTGTGAAAAGCTCCCAACTGCAAAGATTCTTCAGCAGGACAATTGAGACCTGTTGGTTGGCTCCAGGCTAACGATTCCGAGCAGGGTTCTAAGGATGGATGGCGGGGTAGGCCACCTCACATTCCAATTGTCTCCTAGCAACAAGACAAGTTAGATCTGCTGGATCTGGGGGAGCAACCGAATATGCTGAGTTGAAATGGACTCTCCTGTGGATGGTTCCTAATGTGTTTTTGTGTCTATGGAGACCTTGGCATGAAGCGGTGGCACTGGGGCTCTGAAGTTTTCTCCTAAAAAGAGGCATGACACATCTCCCACGTGCATTTTTCCCATGTGTAGATGAGATTTGTTCTGATGGGTCAGTCAAGAGACAGCCATATGCTGGTACTGAAATCCAGGCCT
>NW_026757813.1:0-1092 GCF_022355385.1 Mustela nigripes
CAACTAATCTTCGACAAAGCAGGCAAGAATGTCCAATGGAAAAAAGAAAGCCTCTTCAATAAATGGTGTTGGGAAAATTGGACAGCCACATGCAGAAAAATGAAATTGGACCATTTTCTTACACCACACACACAAAATAGACTCAAAATGGATGAAGGACCTCAATGTGAGAAAGGAATCCATCAAAATCCTTGACGAGAACACAGGCAGCAACCTCTTCGACCTCACCCGCAGCAACATCTTCCTAGGAACATCGCCAAAGGCAAGGGAAGCAAGGGCAAAAATGAACTATTCGGATTTTATCAAGATCAAAAGCTATTGCATAGCAAAGGAAACAGTTAACAAAACCAAAAGACAACTGACAGAATGGGAGAAGATATTTGCAACCGACATATCAGATAAAGGGCTAGTGTCCAAAATCTATAAAGAACTTAGCAAACTCAACACCCAAAGAACAAATAATCCAATCAAGAAATGGGCAGAGGACATGAACAGACATTTCTGCAAAGAAGACATCCAGGTGGTCAACAGACACATGAAAAAGTGCTCCATATCACTCGGCATCAGGGAAATACAGATCAAAACCACAATGAGATATCACCTCACACCAGCCAGAATGGATAAAATTAACAAGTCAGGAAATGACAGATGCTGGCGAGGATGCGGAGAAAGGGGAACACTCTTACACTGTTGGTGGGAATGCAAGCTGGTGCAACCTCTCTGGAAAACAACATGGAGGTTCCTCAAAATGTTGAAAATAGAATTACCCTATGACCTAGCAATAGCACTGCTGGGTATTTACCCTAAAGATACAAACATAGTGATCCAAAGGGGCATGTGCACCCGAATGTTTATAGCAGCAATGTCCACAATAGCCAAACTATGGAAAGAACCTAGATGTCCATCAACAGATGAATGGATCAAGAAGATGTGGTATATATACACAATGGAATACTATGCAGCCATCAAAAGAAATGAAATCTTGCCATTTGCTACAACGTGGATGGAATTAGAGGGTATTATGCTTAGCGAAATAAGTCAAGCGGAGAAAGACAACTATCATATGATCTCCCTGATATGAGGAAGTGGTGA
>NW_026757814.1:0-1092 GCF_022355385.1 Mustela nigripes
TGGAGAGAAGTGTGCTGGGGGAAATCGGAGGGAGAGACAAACCATGAGAGACAGTGGACTCTGAGAAACAAACTGAGGGTTTTGAAGAGGAGGGTGGCAGGTGGTTGGGTGAGCCCAGTGGTGGGTATTAAGGAGGGAATTTATTACATGAAGCACTGGGTGTGGTGCATAAACAATGAATTTTGGATCACTGACAATAAATTAAAAGAAAAAAAAGGCTGACTACAGACATGGACCTCAGTGTAACACAGATATGGAACTCACTGTAATACCAGCCACTTCCCACCGACACACACAGACTATGATAATAATAAATAATAATGCAATTAAGAAAATTGCCTGCCAAATAATTTTCCTCTTCTTTATTTTTATAATTATTATTTTTATTTTATTTTTAAAGTTTTTATTTAAATTCCAGTTAGTTAAACAAGGTTAATATTAGTTTCAGGTATACAATATAGTGATCAACTCTGCCATACAATGGCTTAAATAAAAAAATGAAAAAAAATTTTTTTAAAGATTTTATTTTTAAATAAAACCTTTACACCCAAGGTGGATTTCAAACGTACAACCCCAAGATCAAGATTTACATATTCTTCTGTCTTTTCCAGCCAGGCAACCCAACAAATAAAAATTTTATAAAATTGTTGAGATTGTGGGAGTCTCATTTGCTCATTCAGTTAAGTGTCTGCCTTTGGCTCCGATCATAATCTCAAGAGTCCTGGGATCGAGCCCCATATTGCTCATGCTCTCTCTCTCTCTGGCTTTTGCTCTTAAAAAAATAAATAAAATATTTTTAAAAAATTTTTGAGTTTGTTTAACTACTTTTAAGCTATTAGACAGAGATGAAGATAAGGTATGATGTTATGGCAGGGAAAAATACAACTTACACGTTTTAAAAATAAAATGTGCAATGCAAGTTACATCACTTCTTTTATCACCACACTGAGACTTTCCCTACTGAATTGTTGCAATGTAAGGACCTATTTTATATTTTTATATTTTAGCAAGAGGCTTTCATTGAGGTTAACCCTTAAACTGTCCTTGCTCCCCTTCCCCCAGGGGATTCACTTAAAAACAAGTCCTGGAAAT
>NW_026757815.1:0-1092 GCF_022355385.1 Mustela nigripes
ATTGAATTTTATTTTTCTATATATAGCTGTCCAGTTATCCCAACACCATTTATTGAAGAGACTGTATTTTTTCCACTATACAGTGGAAGATTATTTGCCCATAGATTTCAAGGTCCATATCTGGGTTCTCTACTCTGTTCTAATGGTCAATGTGTCCGTTTTTAAGCCAGTATCAATGTGTCTTGGTGATCACAACTTTGTAGTAAAACCGGGAATCAGTTAACGTGAGGGCCCAAGGTTTATTTTTGTTTTTCAACATTTCCTCAGCAATTTGGGGTCTCTTCGGATTCCATACAAATTTTAGGATTATTTGCTCCAACTCTTTGAAAACTGCCGGTGGAATTTTGATCGGAATGGCATTAAAAGGATAGATTGCTCTAGACAGTATAGACATTTTCACTATGTTTATTCTTCTGATCCAAGAGTATGAAATGGTCTTCCTCTTTTTGTGTCTTCTTCAATTTTTTCATGAGTGTTATGCAATTCCTTGAGTACAGAACCTTTACTTTTTTGGTTAGGTTTATTCCCACTTATTTTATGGTTCTTGGTGCTATAGTAAATGGAATACATTGTTTAAATTCCCTTTATGTATTTTCATTGTTAGTGTATAAGAAAGCCACTGATTTATGCACATTGACTTTGTATCCTGCCAGTTTGCTGACTTGCTGTATGAGTTCTAGTAGTTTGGTGGTGGGGTTTTTGGGTTTTCCATATAAAGTATCTCATCTGCGAAGGAAAAGATTTTAAATTCTTTATTGCCAATTTGGATACTTTTTATTTCTCTTTGTTGTTGGATTGCTGTTGCTAGAACTCTTTATACTATGTTTAACAAGAGTGGTGAGAGTGGGCATCCATCTGTTCCTGGACTCAATGGGAAATCTACAAGCTTTTACCAATTGAGGATGATATTTGCTGTGGGTCTTTCATAGATAGATTTGATGAAGTTCAGGAGTGTTCCCTCTATCCCTATACTTTGAAGAATTTTAATCAGGAACAGATGCTGGATTTTGTCAAATGCTTTTTCTGCATCAATTGAGAGGACCACGGGGTTCTTCTCTCTTTTCTTATTTATTTGTTCTATGACATTGATTG
>NW_026757816.1:0-1092 GCF_022355385.1 Mustela nigripes
TTGGGGTACAGATGGCCCTTCTTTTCACGACATCTGTATCTTTGGGGTAAATACCCAGTAGTGCAATGGCAGGGTCATAGGGAAGCTCTATTTTTAATTTCTTGAGGAATCTCCACACTCTTCTCCAAAGAGGCTGCACCAACTTGCATTCTCACCAACAGTGTAAGAGGGTTCCCCCTTTCTCCACATCCTATCCAACACATGTTGTTTCCTGTCTTGCTAATTTTAGCCATTCTAACTGGTGTAAGGTGATATCTCAATGTGGTTTTAATTTTAATCTCCCTGATGGCTAGTGATGATGAACATTTTTTCATGTGTCTGATAGCCATTTGTATTTCTTTATTGGAGAAGTGTCTGTCTATATCTTCTGACCATTTTTTGATATGATTGTCTGTTTTGTCTGTGTTGAGTTTGAGGAGTACTTTATAGATCCTGGATATCAACCTTTTGTCTGTACTGTCATTTGCAATATCTTCTCCCATTCCATGGGTTGCCTCTTTGTTTTCTTGACTGTTTCCTTGGCTGTGCAGAAGCTTTTGATTTTGTTGAAGTCCCAAAAGTTTATTTTCGATTTTGTTTCCTTTGCCTTTGGAGACATATCTTGAAAGAAGTTGCTGTGGCTGATATCGAAGAGATTACTGCCTATGTTCTCCTCTAGGATTCTGATGGATTCCTGTTTCACGTTGAGGTCTTTTATCATTTTGAGTTTATCTTTGTATACGGTGTAAGAGAATGGTCGAGTTTCATTCTTCTACATATAGCTGCCCAGTTTTCCCAGCACCATTTATTGAAGAGACTGTCTTTTTTCAACTGTATATTTTTTCCTGTCTTGTCGAAGATTATTTGACCATAGAGTTGAAGGTCCATATTTGGGCTCTCTACTCGCTTCCACTGGTCTGTGTGTCTGTTTTTATGCCAATACCATGCTGTCTTAGTGATCACAGCTTTGTAGTAAAGCTTGAAATCCAGTAACGTGATGCCCCCCGTTTTATTTTTGTTTTTCAACATTTCCTTAGCGATTCGGGGTCTCTTCTGATTCCATACAAATTTTAGGATTATTTGCTCCAGCTCTTTGAAGAATACCGGTGGAAT
>NW_026757817.1:0-1092 GCF_022355385.1 Mustela nigripes
ACTGACTCAACTTTTCTGAGATTGTTTCCTCATCTGGGCCATGAAACTGACAATTGCCAACCATCTTACTTACACAGTGTCCAAATGTCATATAATCTTATTACAGTAAATCTAGCCCTTTTGTGAGAGAAAAAATTATAGTCAATGTCTTATAAATCACCTGATGAAGGTAAATTTGAATGAAATTAAATCCAAAAGAAAGAGACCCACTCTCTAAATTGGATAGTTGAGCTTGCTCTGTATTGTTAGAAATAGAAGCTGATATAAAGAACTTCTGAAACTCAACACCTGAAAAGCAAAGAATCAAGTCAGAAAATGGGCAGAAGACATCAAAAGACACTTCTCCAAAGAAGACATACAGGTGGCTAACAGACACATGAAAAAATATTCAATATCATTAGCCATCAGGGAAATTCAAATCAAAACCGTACTGAGATACCACCATGCACCAGATGGAATGGCAAAAATTAACAAGGTAGGAAAAAACAGATGTTGGAGAGGATGTGGAGAAAGGGGAACCCTCTTCCACTGTTGGTGGGAATGCAAGTTGGTGCAGCCACTTTGGCAAATAGTATGGAGGTTCCTCAAAAAGTTAAAAATAGAGCCACCCTTTGACCCAACAATTGCACTACTGGGTGTTTACACCAAAGACACCGATGTAGTGCAAAGAAGGGGCACATGGACCCCAATGTTCATACAACAGTGTCCATAATAGCCAAAACTGTAGAAGGAGCCGAGAGGCCCTTCGACAGATGAATGGATAAAGATGATATGGTTCATATAAACAAAGGAATATTACTCAGCCATCAGAAAGGATGAGCATTTGCATCAATATGGATGGAACTGGAGGGGATTATACCAAGTAAAACAAGTCAGACAGAGAAAGACAATTTTATGTGGTTTCACACATCTGTAGAACATAAGGAATAGCACGGAGGACATTAGGGGAAGGGAGGGAAAACTGAAGGGGGCAGGAATCAGAGGAGGAGATGAGAGATTATGGACTCTGGGAAATGATCTGAGGGTTTCAGAGGGGGAGGGTAGAGATTTGGGTGCCCTCCTGATGGGTGATAGGAGGGTGTGTGTTGTGAC
>NW_026757818.1:0-1092 GCF_022355385.1 Mustela nigripes
CGTTGCTCTATGGGTCTACCCAGAAACCTCAAATGAGGATAAACCTGCATGCCACTCAACTGTACACCAATTATATAGTCTAGCCTGTGCACTAATGCCCTGTCTGACACAACCTGAGACCTGAATTCCCAACTGACACCCAGACAGCTTGCCGTACACTGAGAACATCTGAACCGCCATTGCCTTTGGTTGCCATCTCTTTCCAACCTAGTTTTCAGGCGACAGAAACCTATACCTTATCTCTATTCATTTCCCATGGGTGAACGTGATGCAGAAATCATAACTCCTCCTTCCCTCTCGCCAGAATCTTGTGGTTGGCATCTTATCCAAAGTTCAGTGTAGGACCCCTGTAGGGCCTACAGGAGTAGTAGTAGGGCCCCTGAGGGTAGTGTACGGTCCCTGAGGCCCTGCACATGCTTAAGAGCTGCGGTGGGCACAAACACACATTGGGACCCTCAGTTTGAGCCCTGTCCTCAAGTAAAGCCTCTCAGTGGCTGGACCATGAGTCCACATATGGGGCCTGCCATGCCCCAAGTCACCCAATCTTAAACAGAGTTAGAGACATCTAGTCACCCCTCGGCAGGGCTCTGCTCTGGAATCCCTCTTTGGTGGGACATTTGAGGTAAGTAAACACAGAAAGTGTTCCTCCCACCCACAGAATGACCCCAATCACTTGGGATCAGGCCATCCCCAGAGAGAAAGAATCCTCCATGGCCCATGAGGCCAGCCCGACATTCCACGGACACTATTGACACAAAATCCAGATACATAAGCCTCACCCTTAGGTCGTAGCCCAAAAAATTCTCCTCATAGTCTGTAGATGGGGCCTGCCATACCTACATCCCCAAACCGTGATTTCAGTCTTCTATCCTCACATCCCTAAACACACACCTTCCAGGCTGAGGCCCCTGGAGCCACACCTCAGGACTGTGCCTGCCCTCTCCAAGGAAATTCTTCCCATTCCATTGGCCACAAGCCTACAGATTAGGAGAAACCTCCAAAGTCCCAGAGGCCATTCTAATAGTGTAGGCCGCCCAGTACAAAGAGGGGTGATCTGTCACAAGCTGAGCAACGACCTCAACTCACCCGTGG
>NW_026757819.1:0-496 GCF_022355385.1 Mustela nigripes
GAGACCTGTTGGACAGTGCCAGGACATCCCATATGGATGAGTCCAGACCAACGTTCGAGGATGGATGCCTGGGAAGGCCGCCTCGCATTCTAAAATTCTCCTAGCGACAAGACAGTTTAGATCTGATGGCTCTGCGGGAGCAACCGGGGTGGCTGAGTTGAAATGGACTTTCCTGAGGATGGGTCTAATGTGTGTTTGTGTCCATGAGGGCCTTGGAATGTTGCGGTGGCATCAGGAACCTGAAGTATTCTCCTCAGCTTTTGACATATCTCCCATGCCCAAGTTTCCTTGTGGAGACGTGTTTGGTTCTGATGGGTTCCTCAGGAAAACCCCAATGCTGGTATTGGAATCCAGGGTTTTGAGGAGACATGCCTGTAAACCAAAGCAATGGATCCGATTTTGGCCTAGGGTCCTGTCTGGTTCAATCTTCTTCTCTGGGGACATCCACTCATACCCTAGATGGATGTCCCCAGAGAAGAAGATTGAACCAGACAGG
>NW_026757819.1:596-1092 GCF_022355385.1 Mustela nigripes
GAGACCTGTTGGACAGTGCCAGGACATCCCATATGGATGAGTCCAGACCAACGTTCGAGGATGGATGCCTGGGAAGGCCGCCTCGCATTCTAAAATTCTCCTAGCGACAAGACAGTTTAGATCTGATGGCTCTGCGGGAGCAACCGGGGTGGCTGAGTTGAAATGGACTTTCCTGAGGATGGGTCTAATGTGTGTTTGTGTCCATGAGGGCCTTGGAATGTTGCGGTGGCATCAGGAACCTGAAGTATTCTCCTCAGCTTTTGACATATCTCCCATGCCCAAGTTTCCTTGTGGAGACGTGTTTGGTTCTGATGGGTTCCTCAGGAAAACCCCAATGCTGGTATTGGAATCCAGGGTTTTGAGGAGACATGCCTGTAAACCAAAGCAATGGATCCGATTTTGGCCTAGGGTCCTGTCTGGTTCAATCTTCTTCTCTGGGGACATCCACTCATACCCTAGATGGATGTCCCCAGAGAAGAAGATTGAACCAGACAGG
>NW_026757820.1:0-1092 GCF_022355385.1 Mustela nigripes
TAAGTGTCTTTCTTCAGCTCAGGTCATGATCCCAGGGTCCTGGGATCGAGTCCCACACATTTGCCTCCCTGCTCAGCGGGGAGCCTGCTTCTCCTTCTCCCTCTGCCATTCCCTCAACTTGTGCTTTCTGGCTCTCTGTGTGTCAAATAAATGAATAAAATCTTTTGAAAAAGTTTGGGCCAGGGGGCGCCTGGGTGGCTCAGTGGGTTAAGCCGCTGCCTTCGGCTCAGGTCATGATCTCAGGGTCCTGGGATCAAGTCCCGCATCGGGCTCTCTGCTCGGCAGGGAGCCTGCTTCCCTCTCTCTCTCTCTCTCTGACTGCCTCTGCATCTACTTGTGATTTCTCTCTGTCAAATAAATAAATAAAATCTTAAAAAAAAAAAAAAAAGTTTCGGCCAGGGACGCCTGGGTGGCTCAGTTGGTTAAGCCGCTGCCTTCGGCTCGGGTCATGATTCCAAGTTCCTGGGATCGATTTCCACATCGGGCTCCTTGCTCAGTGGGGAACCTGCTTCTAACACTGCCTCTGCCTGCCTCTCTGCCTGCTTGTGTGTACTCTCTCTCTCTATCTCTGGCAAATAAATAAAATTAAAAAAAAAAAAAGTGTGGGCCATACTCTTTAGCCATTCTACTTTCCCTGGGGTAATTTGCCACCTCCCTGAATTTACCTGCATCTTTCCCAAAATCTACTTATCTTCCAGCCTTCTTGACCATAATGAGTACAGTGTGAACTTACACTTGCTAATATTTGCATTACATGCACTTCTTTCGATCTCAAAGAAAAGCTTCACACCGCAATAGTCTCTAATCTCCAATTACGTTCTGTTCTGGGATCCCACTGGAATTCTACACGCCTGTCCCCTAAGATGCCATAAATTGTGGTCCAGTTTCCCAGCCAGCCAAGGAAAGCACATGGGAAATCTTGCTGAAGTATGAGTAAGAGCCAATGAAAGGGAACATATTTATCTGCCTCGAATGCTGGGACCTGAGGAAAGCAAGTTTCATTACAGACAAATCAGGAAGGAGGTGCAGATTGCTTTTTATGTCACTCTGGAGTGGAGGTCTGCTCACTCACAGAAGCTCAAAATCTTCACA
>NW_026757821.1:0-1092 GCF_022355385.1 Mustela nigripes
GTGGCTGCACCAACTTGCATTCCCATCAACAGTGTAAGAGGGTTCCCTTTTCAACACATCCTCTCTAATACACGTTGTTTCCTGTCTTGCTAATTTTGGCCATTTGGCTTTCTGGTGTAAGGCGGTATCTCAGTGTGGTTTTAATTTGAATCTCCCTGATGGCTAGTGATGATGAACATTTTTTCATGTGTCTGATAGCCTTTTGAATGTCTTCATTGGAGAAGTGTCTGTTCATATCTTCTGCCCATTTTTTGATATGATTATCTGTTTTGTGTGTGTTGTGTTTGAGAAGTTCCTTATAGATCCTGGATATCAACTTTTTGTCTGTACTGTCATTTGCATATATATCTTCTCCCATTCCGTGGGTTGCCTCTTTTTTTGTTGTTGTTATTGACTGTTTCCTTTGCTGTGCAGAAGCTTTTGATCTTGATGAAGTCCCAAAAGTTCATTTTCGCTTTTGTTTCCTTTGCCTTTGGAGACATATCTTGAAAGAAGTTGCTGCTGCTGATATAGAAGAGGTTACTGCCCATGTTCTTCTCTAGGATTCTGATGGATTCCTGTCTCATGTTGAGGTCTTTTAACCATTTTGAGTTTATTTTTGTGCACGGTGTAAGAGAATGGTCGAGTTTCATTCTTCTACATATAGCTGTCCAATTTTCCCAGCACTATTTATTGAAGAGACTGTCTTTTTTTTTCCCACTGTATATTTTGTCCTGATTTGTCAAAGATTATTTGCTCATAGAGTTGACGGTCCATATCTGGGCTCTCTACTCTGTTCCACTGGGTCTATGTGTCTGTTTTTGTGCCAGTACCATGCTGTCTTGGGGATCACAGCTTTGTAGTAAAGCTTGAAATCAGGTAACATGATGACGCCAGTTTTCTTTTTGTTTTTCAACATCTCCTTAGCAATTCGGGGTCTCTTCTGATTCCATACAAATTTTAGGATCATTTGCTCCAGCTCTTTGAAAAATACGGTGGAATTTTGATTGGAATGGCATTAAAAGTATAGATTTGCTCTAGGCAGTGTAGACATTTTAACAATGTTTATTCTTCCAATCTAAGAGCATGGAATGGTCTTCCATCTTTTTGTGT
>NW_026757822.1:0-1092 GCF_022355385.1 Mustela nigripes
TAGAACCCATCCTTGTACTGGAAGATTATTATAAAATCAAATGAGAAAATGTAGGTTAAGAGAAATGTATATTGTAAAGCTGGATTCAAATGCAAAGATTCAAGATCTGCTAATGTGTCAATGCTGAAGGAAGGACTGGACCTCCAGAAATGAAATGGATAACAGTAGTTACACTTATTTAAAAAGTCAGTTGGCGTATTGCCTGTGGTGCTAGTTATTAAACCTCAAGAAAGACAAAATCAGGGAGAGTCCAAGATGGCAATGTAGGAAAATCCTGAACTCAACTTCTCCACAAACAAACCAAATCTATACTTTCATATAGAGCAATTCCCTCTGAAGAATGGAGGCCTGATTGAACAGCTTCTGCACAATGAAGAATGGCAAGAGAGATGGAGATACAGTAATGAAGGAAACCCCCAACCCTGATGTTGCAAACTATCATAGGAAGGGACAGTACTGAAGGACCAGGAATAAATTTTTCTGCCCTGGGAAACATGGTGGTGGGGAGGGAGAAGCTGCCATTTTAAATTCTAGTTGCCCTTTCAAAGGAACTAGCCCTGAATCCCTGCCAAATGTCAGGGGAGTGGCTAGAATGCTCCCTGGATCTAAGGTGATGGTAAGCACAATACTTTATGCTACCCCTCCACTTTGAGAGTACAGATGGGGGGAGGAACTGGGCACTACAGTTGGCCGGCTGCTTCAGGGAGAACTGGGGTTCTGCTGCACACTATCTCCAGCTGTCCCACCAAGGTAGCCTCAGTACAGTGCATACTGGGATACCCCTTGGCAGTACTCCCTTAGCTCCAGCCATTTTGCTAAAATCACTGCACCACTTCAGCACCAGAATTTTAGGAACATCCCCAGTGCAGAGCACCTCAGGACCTCTCAGCCTATAGCTGCTTTAGACTCAGACAACTCACAGAACACCCCTAAGCAAAACACACAGGGACCTCCCTCCCCACCCCAAAATTAGGTGCCAGCTCAGCCCCAGCTGCCCAACCAGGACATCCACTAATGTGGAGTGTTCTGGGATCCTGCAGCCCATATTGCCTCAGCTCCAGCCACCCTGCCAGTGCACCCTCTATACAGAGT
>NW_026757823.1:0-1092 GCF_022355385.1 Mustela nigripes
AATATAGAATTTTACAGTCCATTACATCAGAGCCCTCACTTTTCTAGCCAGTAATTTCAAAGCATTACAGGAAGGCCTACACATAGGTAGCCAATCCTTTAAAACCAACCATACATTCTGGCCAGTCACCGTTCAGGTAGAGTACAGTAGAGGGTACGTGTTGAATTGCACGTTTCTAAACTTTATCTTCTAACCTTTATCTGTATACGTGCTGAACCGCACGTCTCCAGCCTTGGTACGGGAGGCAACCCTTATCAATTTTACTTAGTAGCAGGGGAAATTCTTAACAGGGGAAGGGTATAACTTTATTTGATTACAGAGCGAACGAGGGTTTAAGCAATTTTTCGTTTCTTAGCAAAGCATTAGAAGCATTATTATCCAGAAGCCAGAAACAGCTGGGATAAACACAGATTTTTGCTATTCGTTATCCTGTTATGCTGCTTGCTGACTCCCTTATCTATGGTCAGCTGGCCACAGTTTCTTAGTTAACATAAGCTGGTTATAAAAAGAATGTTAAAACTTATAGGCTATACTATAGTTCTGACCTGGGGTCCTTCACGGGTGACTTCATGGGAAATGGACGAGTCTTACTCTCTGGGGGTTTGGCCCCGTCCAAAGAGTTTGGGGTCATTCTGTGGGATGGAAGAAGTCCGTTGTTCTGTTGTTGTTGATTTGTTTTGTTTTGTTTTTGAACCTCAGGTGTCCCACCAATTGAGGGATTGCACAGTAGAGCCCTGGGGAGGGGCGCCTGGACAACCAGGAATCTGGTTAAAAATTGGGGCCTAGGGAAATGTCAAGCCCATTATGACATCTAATGGTCCAGGAGTAGAGAGGACGTACTAGAGGACACGACTCACGCTGAGGGTCACAATGCGTGATTATGCCCTGGTCGCACTCAGGAATGGGCGAGGCCTAAGGGTGAAGGCTGGTTTCTCCTACACTGAACGTTCGACAACAAGCCAACCACAAGGTTTCTTGCCATGGGTAAGGAACAGTTCTGATTTCTGCATCAGAGTCACCCCTGGGCAGTGATTGGTGATAAGGTCTAGGTTCTGAAGCCTGAAAACTGAGGTAGGGAAGAGATGATGACCT
>NW_026757824.1:0-1092 GCF_022355385.1 Mustela nigripes
TATATTTGATAATATATATTCTGTTCCTTTAATCTAGTCTTTCTGTGGTATTACAATATCTTGCTTACAATTATCGTTATGATAAACTTTTTTTAAAGATTTTATTTATTTATTTGACAGAGAGAGAGAGATCACAAATAGGCAGAGAGACAGACAGAGAGAGAGATGAGGAGAAGCAGGCTCCCTGCTGAGCAGAGAGCTCGATGCGGGACTTGATCCCAGGCCCCTGGGATCATGACCTGAGCCGAAAGTAGAGGCTTAACCCACTGAGCCCCCCAGGTGCCCCATCATTTTGGTAAACTTTTAAGTCAGTCCTCAGTCTTTGTTCTCCTTCAACACTATGTTCACTATTGTGAGTCTTTGCCTCTCCATATAAACTTTAAAATAAGTTTGTTAATATTAAAAAAAAGAACTTGCTGGAATGCATTAATTGTATAGATAAACTTGGAAACCAGTGACCTCTTGAGCTTAGCAGGAGATAGACCATGGACATCAGTTGTCACAGTGGTGCCTCTGGCAGAACCTATTGCAAATCCGTAGGCAAAATGAGACCTCAAGGATCTGAGAGAATGTCTAAGAAGTACTTGATACATCCCTTGGTATGGTTTATTGAAGTGTCCACCTGTCTGAAAGCTGTGGAATCTAGATAAGGGAGGGAAAATTAATTATGATAAAACATATCAACAAACATGAATAAATTTTGTAAAACTAATTGTCATGGCTCATATACAGTATGACCAACAGAGGGACCATCAAAAGGAAAGCATCCGTTATGTTTATTGTGAAATTTTTTATTCAAAATAAAGCAATGAGAGGGGAAGACACAATGAGAAAATTACCATTTTTTAAATGGTAAACTTCTTACAAAATGGAACAGGTTTTATATTCTAAGTAGTATATTGAAAAGTAAAACATTGGGGCGCCTGGGTGGCTCAGTGGTTTGGGCTGCAGCCTGCGGCTCGGCTCAAGATCTCAGGGTCCTGCTTCCCTCTTTCTATCTCTCTCTCTCTGCCTGCCTCTCTGCCTAATTGTGATCTCTGTCTGTCAAATAAATAAATAAAATCTTTAAAAAAATAAAAGAAAAGTATAACA
>NW_026757825.1:0-1092 GCF_022355385.1 Mustela nigripes
AATGTGTGTTTGTGACCAATGTGGCCCGCAAGCATGGGCGGGGCTCATGGGCCACACTGGTTTCAACTACACTGAATCTTGGACAACAAGCCAACCACAAGGTTTCTTGCCATGGGGAAAGAGTTCTGATTTCTGCATCATTTTCAAACCTGGGTAGTGATTGGAGATAAGGTCTAGATTCTGAAGACTAAAAACCGAGGTTGAGAAGAGATGACGACCTAAGGCCATGGTGGGTCCAATGTGCTCAGTGTGTGGCCAGCTGTCTGGGTGGGGCCAAGATGTCCAGGCTCAGGCTGTGTCAGAAAGGGCATTACTGTCCAGGTCAGCCTATATATTATGGGTAGAGCTGAATGCCGTGCAGATTGATCCTCATTGGGGTTTCTGGGTAGCCCCAGAGGGCAATGTTTTTCTTCTGGAGGGCAGGCAGAGTGCTGCATTGTAGTTCTGGATTGCCAAACTGGAGGTCTTGTGGGCCAGTAGTCTGAGGACGGAAGTCTGAGAACCCAAGCTAGGTCTCGGTTTCTGGGTGAGGATATGGCAGGCAAATCTACAGACCTTGATCGAGATCTGTGGATCTGAAGTCAGGGAGAGGATCAGACGATAGCTCAGGTTGGACATTCTGTCCCTGATGCCCCCTTCTTGAAGGGGGATGGATCACGAGGCCATGGGGTTTTTCCCACGATGGGAGTTGTGAGAAGCTCCCAACTGCAAAGGTCTTCTGCAGACATTTAAGACCTGTTGGTTGGATCCAGGACAAGTTTCTGAGCAGGGTTATAAGGATGGATGGCATTGTAGCCCACCTCGCATTCAAAATGTCTTCAAGCAACAAGACAGGATAGATCTGCTGGATCTGGGGGAGCAACCGAGAGGACTGAGTTGAAATGGACTCTCCCGGGGATGTGTCCCAATATGATTTTGTGTCTATGGAGACCTCGAATGAAGCGGTGGTACTGCGGCCCTGAAGGGTTCTCCCAAAGAGAGGCTTGCAAACAGCTCCATCGTGCAATTTTCCCATGTGTAGATGAGATTTGTTCTGATGGTTGAGTCAAGAAACAGGCATATGCTGTTATTGAAATCCAGGCCTCTGAGGAG
>NW_026757826.1:0-1091 GCF_022355385.1 Mustela nigripes
GAGAGAAATCACAAGTAGATGGAGAGGCAGGCAGAGAGAGAGAGAGAGAAGCAGGCTCTCCGCTGAGCAGAGAGCCCGATGCGGGACTCGATCCCAGGACTCTGAGATCATGACCTGAGCTGAAGGCAGCGGCTCAACCCACTGAGCCACCCAGGCGCCCACTGTCCTGGTTTTGTAACACTTGGAATTTCCAGGAAAAAATGGGAATTTCTCTTATTTATAAGTTAGGTCAATTTAAAAAAATTTTTTAACTTCATTGAGAAATAATTAACAAATATAATTAAATATATTCAAAGTGTACAAAGTGATGATTTTATATACATATACATTATAGAATGATTACCAAGATCAAGAGCATTAACACATCTATAACCTCACATAGTTTTTATAGTTAACTTTTTTCACTATGGTGAGAATACTTAAGGTGTACTCTCAGGAACTTTGAAGTATTTGGTGTAGCACTAGTAACTATAGATCAAATTTATTAAAAGATTTTATTTATTTATTTGAGGGAGGGGGAGAGAGAGAGCATTGTGGGGGGGAGCAGAGGGAGAAGCAGACTCCCTGTTAAGCAAGGAGCGCTATGGAACTCAATCCCAGGACTCCAGGATCATGGCTTGAGCACCAACTGAGCCACCCAGGCGCCCTGTAGATCAAGTTTTTTTAAAAAATGCATCATCGGGCACTAGGTGGCTCAGTGGGTTAAAAAGATGCATCATCTTAATTAAGTATACCAAAATGGCACTTACTAACACTGTGTAGCCTGTAGAAAAATGGGTAAGACATAATAAATGAAAATAGCTGAACACAGCACTGTATGCAGATTAAAACTATGTTAAATATATATGTATGAATAAACCCAGAAAAGGTGAAGGTGGTGAATTATAGCTTCCTTCTTGAAAAAGTAATATTCTTATTAAAAATAAGACAGTTTTTACAAAATCGGAAGAAAAAATGGTTAAACAGTTACTAACTTCTTTTTTTTTTTTTTTTTTTTGGTTCAGTTACTAACTTCTAAAAAGATGTGTTGGGGTGCCTGGGTGGCTCAGTCGGTTAAGTGTCTGCTTTCAGTTTAGTTCACAATCCCAGGG
>NW_026757827.1:0-1091 GCF_022355385.1 Mustela nigripes
AAACAGAATGAAGTCTTAACATTTGCAACGATGTGGATGGAACCAGAGAGTATAATGCTGAGCGAAATCAGAGAGAAAAACACCATACGATTTCACTCACGTGGAATTTAAGAAGCAAACCAAACAAAATAAATGAAGGGAGAAAAATAAGAGAGAGAGAAATGAAGCTACAGATGCTGAATTATAAAGAACAGATTGGGATGCCTGCATGGCTCAGTTGATTAAGCGTCTGTTTTCTGTGCAGGGTCCTAAGATTGAGCCCCTCATAGGGCTCCTTGCTCAGTGGAGAGACTGATTCTCCCTCTGCCTGCCCTTCCCCCTGCTTGTGCTCTCTCTCTGACAAATAAAAATCAGGGGTGCCTGGGTGGCTCAGTGGGTTAAGCCTCTGCCTTTGGCTCAGGTCATGATCCCAGGATCTTGGGATCGAGTCCCACATCGGGCTCTCCGCAGGGAACCTTCTTCTTCCTCTCTCTCTTTCAGCCTGCCTCTCTGCCTACTTGTGATCTCTGACTGTCAAATAAATAAATAAAATCTTTTAAAAAAATAAAAATAAATAGGGCACCTGGGTGGCTCAGTGGGTTAAAGCCTGTGCCTTCGGCTCAGGTCATGATCCCAGGATCCTGGGATCGAGCCCCAAATCGGGCTCTCTGCTCAGCGGGGAGTCGGCTTCCTCCTCTCTCTCCCTCTGTCTCTTTCTCTCTCTGCCTACCTGTGATCTCTGTCAAATAAATAAATAAAATCTTTTTTTAAAAATGTTTAAAAATAAAAATTTAAAAAGAGCAAATTGGTGTTGCCAGAGGGGAGGAGGGTGGCCGGATGGATTGAGGAGGCGATGGGGATGAACGCGTGCGCCAGGTGATGTGCGGAAGGGTTAAATCACTACACGGTACACCCGAAAACAGTAGAACACTGTATGTTCACTACCTGGAACTTAAATAAAAACTTTTCACAAACATATCTGATAAAAGACTATCATCCCAAATCTACAAAGAACGCTTGAAACTCAATAATAAAGATTTTAATGGATAAAATGGCAAAATGTATGTTACACAAATTGTACCACAATGATCGATGAAATCCTCTTGCTTTCC
>NW_026757828.1:0-1091 GCF_022355385.1 Mustela nigripes
AAGATGTCTATACTGCCTAGAGCAATCTATACTTTTAATGCCATTCCGATCAAAATTCCACCAGTATTCTTCAAAGAGCTGGAGCAAATAATCCTAAAATTTGTATGGAATGAGAAGAGACACCGAATCGCTAAGGAAATGCTGAAAAACAAAAATAAAACTGGGGGCATCACGTTACCTGATTTCAAGCTTTATTACAAAGCTGTGTCACCAAGACAGCATGGTACTGGCTTCAAAACAGACACATAGACCAGTGGCACAGAGTAGAGAGCCCAGATATGGACCCTCAACTCTATCTTCTAATAATTTTCGACAAAACAGGAAAAAATATACAGTGGAAAAAAGACAGTCTCTTCAATGGTGCTGGGAAAACTGGACAGCTATATGTAGAGGAATTAAACTCGACAATTCTCTTACACCGTACACAAAGATAAACTCAAAATGGATAAAAGACCTCAATGTAAGACAGGAATCCATCAGAATCCTAGAGAACAGAGGCAGTAATCTCTTCGATATCAGCCACAGCAACTTCTTTCAAGATATGTCTCCAAAGGCAAAGGAAACAAAAGTGAAAATCAACTTTTGGGAATTTATCAAAATCTAAATCTTCTGCACAGCAAAGGAAACAGTTAAGAAAACAAAGAGGCAACCCACGGAACGGGAGAAGATATTTGTTAATGACAGTGCAGACAAAAGGTTGATATCCAGGGTCTATAATGAACTCCTCAAACTCAACACACATGAAACAGGCAAACATATGAAAAAATGGGCAGAATATATGAACAGATACTTCTCCAATAAAGACATACAAATGACTATCAGACACATGAAAAAATGTTCATCATCACTAGCCTTCAGGGAGTTTCAAATTGAGATATCACCTTACACCAATTAGAATGGCCAAGATTAACAAAACAGTTAACAACATGTGTTGGAGAGGATGTCGAGAAAGGGGAACCGTCTTACACTGTTGGTGGGAATGCAAGTTGGTGCAGCCTCTTTGGAGAACAGTGTGGAGATTCCTCAAGAAATTAAAAAGAGAAGTTCCTTATGACCCTGCCATTGCACTCCTGGGTATTTACCCCAAAGAT
>NW_026757829.1:0-1091 GCF_022355385.1 Mustela nigripes
ATCTTTACAGTTGGGAGCTTCTCACAACTCCCATCGTGGGAAAACCCGCATGGCCTCGTGATCCACGCCCCCCTTCAAGAAGGGGACATCAGGGACAGAATGTCCAACCTGAGCGATCGTCTGATCCTCGCCCTGACTTCAGATGCACGAGATCTAGATTCCGGTCTCACCCAGAAACCTAGGCCTAGCTTGGGTTCTCAGACTTCCGTCCTCAGACTACTGGCCCACAAGCCCTTCAGTTTGGCAATCCAGAACTACAGTGCAGCACTCTGCCTGCCCTCCAGTAGAAAAACATTGCTGTCTGGGGCTACCCAGAAGCCCCAAATGAGATTCAACCTGAACGCCATTCGGCTGTACCCCAAATATATAGGCTGACCTGGGCTCTAATGTCCTTCTGAAACAGCCTGAGTTTGCACCTCCTGGCACCACCCAGACAGCTGGCCAAACACTGAGCTCATATGACCTGCTATGGCCTTAGGACTACATCTCTTCTCAATCTCGGGTTTCAGGCTTCAGAACCTAGACATTATCTCCAATCACGGCCCAGGTTTGAAAATGATGCAGAAATCAGAACGCTTTCCCCATGGCAAGAAACCTTGTGGTTGGCATGTTGTCCAAGGTTCAGTGTACTTGAAACTAGTGTGGCCCATGAGGCCCCGCCCATGATTGCGGACCACATTGGTCACAAACACACATTGTGACCCTCAGCCTGAGCCCAGTCCTCAGGTAAGGCCTCTCAGTGGCTGGATGGAGAGACAGCATATTGGGCTTGCCATGCCCCTAGGCCCCCATTTTTAACCATAGTTCGGGTTGTCCCTTCACTCTTCCCCTGGGCTCTGATTTGTAATTTCTCTTTTGGTCAGACACCTGAGGTAACAAACCTAAAAGGAGTCCTCCCATCCAGCAATTTGACGAAAAACATTTGGGATCGGGCCAAGTCCACAGAGAGCAAGATTCGTCCATGGCCCATGAGGCCTCGCCAACATTCCATGGCCATCGCTGATACAAAATCCAGACACAAAAGCCTGAGCACGCACCTCAGACTCGCTCATTCTTCATATCCTGAAGAGTTCTTCAGATAAGAACCTACC
>NW_026757830.1:0-1091 GCF_022355385.1 Mustela nigripes
TTCCATCCAGCCACTGAGAGGCCTTACCTGAGGACTGGGCTCAGGCTGAGGGTCATAATGTGTGTTTGTGACCAATGTGGCCCGCAAGCATGGGCGGGGCCTCATGGGCCACACTGGTTTCAAGTACACTGAACCTTGGACAACATGCCAACCACAAGGTTTCTTGCCATGGGGAAAGCGTTCTGATTTCTGCATCATTTTCAAACCGGGCCGTGATTGGAGATAAGGTCTAGGTGCTGAAGCCTGAAACCCGATATTGAGAAGAGATGAAGTCCTAAGGCCATGGCAGGTCATATGAGCTCAGTGTGCAGCCAGCTGTCTGGGTGGGGCCAGGAGGTCCAGACTCAGGCTGTCTCAGAAAGGGCATTAGTGCCCAGGTAAGCCTATTTATTTGGGGTACAGCCGAATGGCGTGTAGGTTGAATCTCATTTGGGGTTTCTGGGTAGCCCCAGACAGCAATGTTTTTCTTCTGTAGGGCAGGCAGAGTGCTGCACTGTAGTTCTGGATTGCCAAGCTGGAGGGCTTGTGGGCCAGTAGTCTGAGGACGGAAGTCTGAGAACCCAAGCTAGGCCTAGGTTTCTGGGTGAGACCGGAATCTAGATCTCGTGCATCTGAAGTCAGGGCGAGGATCAGACGATCGCTCAGGTTGGACATTCTGTCCCTGATGGCCCCTTCTTGGGGGGGCGTGGATCACGAGGCCATGCGGGTTTTCCCACGATGGGAGTTGTGAGAAGCTCCCAACTGCAAAGATTCTTCTGCAGGACAATTGAGACCTGTTGGTTGGCTCCAGGACAACGATTCCGAGCAGGGTTCTAAGGATGGATGGCTGGGTAGCCCATCTCGCATTCCAATTGTCTGCAAGCAACCAGACAGGTTAGATCTGCTGGATCTGGGGGAGCAAACGAGGAGGCTGAGTTGAAAAGGACTCTCCCGTGGATGTGTCCTAATATGAAAATATGTCTATGGAGACCTTGGAATGAAGAGGTGGCACTGGGGCCCTGAAGGGTTCTCCTAAAGAGAGGCTTTCACACAGCTCCATCGTGCAAGTTTCCCATGTGTAGATGAGATTTGTTCTGATGGCTGTTTCTTGA
>NW_026757831.1:0-1091 GCF_022355385.1 Mustela nigripes
TAATCCAATAAAAACATGGATAGAAGACATGAACAAGTGTTTCCCCAAAGAACACATTCAAATGTTCAGTAGATACATGAAAAGATGTCTATCATCATGTATCATCAGGAAATTGCAAAGCAAAACTAGAAAGAGATATCACCTCACACCTGTCAGAATGGCTAAAATCAACACTACAAGAAACAAAAGGTGTTGGAGAGGATGTGAAAAAGTAACACTTGTGGGGGCTGCCTGGGTGGCCCAGTGGGTTCAGCCTCTGCCTTCAGCTCAGGTCATGCTCTCAGGGTCCTGGGATCAAGTCCCACATCGGGCTCTCTGCCAGGCATGGAGCCTGCTCCCTCCTCTCTCTCTCTACTTGTGATCTCTCTCTGTCAAAAGAAAAAAATCTTAAAAAAAAAAAGAAAAAGTAACAATTGTGAACTGTTGGTGGTGATGCAAACTGATACAGCCATATTGGAAAACAGTATGGAATTTCCATAAAATTTAAAAATAGAAGTCCTTTGTGATCCCACAATCCTGTTGGTGTGTATTTACCCAAGGAATATAAGAAAACTTATTCAAAGGGATGCTAGCACCCCTATGTTTATAGCAGCATTATTTGTAAAGCTAAGATATGGAAAGAGCCCAAGTATCCATCAATTGATGAATAAACAAAGAATAAGTGGTATGTATATACAATGGAATATTATTCTGCCATAAAAAAAGACTGAAATCTTGCCATTTGCAATAACATGGATGGGACTAGACAGTATAATGCTAAAAGTGAAATAAGTCAGTCAGAGAAAGACAAATACCTTTACTCATATATGGAATAAAAGAAACAAAACAAACAAGCAAAGGGGGAAATAATAAGACATAGAAAGAGAAACAAAGCAAGAAACAGACATTTCATTATGGAGATCAAACTGATGGTTACTTGAGGGGATCTGAAAGGAGTGATGGATTAAATAAGTGATGGGGGTTAATTAGAGCACTTGTCATGATGAGCACTGAGTGCTATATGTTATATTGTACACATGAAACTAATACAACCATATATGTTAACTAACTGGATTTCAAATGAAAACTTTTTTAAAATCCCAGTTTTTAGC
>NW_026757832.1:0-1091 GCF_022355385.1 Mustela nigripes
ACTATTGGGAGCCGATAGGATCCTTAGGAAAAATGTTCCATGGATCCTTGAGACCACACCTGCATCCCGAGGCAATCTTGGACACACAATCCAGATATAAAAGCCTGTGCTACCGCCGTCAGGTAACCCTAATTACAGTTCCTGATGAGCTGCCCTCCAGGTCTATGCACTGTGCCTGCGATCACCTCGCCACTAACCCTAAACCAAGTTTGTGTTTGCAGACTACTAACCCAAAACCAAGGTTCTCATGCCCTCCAGGATGGGTTCTTTGGAGCCGCACTACAGGCTGGGACATGCCATCCCCAAGAACTGTGACCATCACAGTTACCCAAAACTTTAAGATTAAGAGAAATCTGCAAGACCCCTGAACCCAACCCACTACTGGGGGCCACTCTGGAAGCAAATGCACAGTCTGAAATACCCTGATCAACTGAATCCAGGCAGACACCCAAGTCAATGGTCCTGAGTCAGAAGAATGAACCTGACATGCCCCTTGGTCCTCATTGGAACCTTATATTAGGTTTCACGCATCTGTCCTCAGAGGCATGTTCTGGAATACCAACTAGTGATACAACATGTGGTCCCTGAGCAACACAACAGAACATCTCCTATCCCCAGAAGGAAACGGGGATCTTTGACATGTGCCAAACCCTCATGGTTGGAGAATCCTGCATGGCCCCTTAGCCACCATCACATTCCTAGATCTCCCTGGTAACAAAGCAACACTGTGACCCATGGGTAAGAGATTCCAAGTCAACTAAAGGCCTTGGCACTTTGCCCAAGAGCCACCAGAACAAACCTGACATGTTCTTCACCTGCAATTGTCAATGGAGTTGTACTGTCCAGGCATCGATGTGGGAGTGCTATGCTACCCAAACTTTCCACATGGAGAACCCTGGAGCAAACCAAGCAGACTCCACCAGTCCAGTAGAAACCTTGTTATTTGGAGAAACTCACAATCCTCAGCATGGGAAATCCTCCATGGCCTCTTGACACAACCTCTCCATTTGTAGGTCATCATACATAAACTCCAGTGTGAGCAAACATCTGACATCCGCCCTTACTCAGGTGCTGGTTTTCTCGAACCAGCC
>NW_026757833.1:0-1091 GCF_022355385.1 Mustela nigripes
GGAAGAATGGATAAAGAAGATGTGGTCCATATGTACAATGGGATATAATGTAGCCATCAGAGAAGATGAATACCCACCATTTGCATTGACATGGATGGAACTGGAAGATATTATGCTGAGTGAAATTAGTCAAGCTGAGAAAGACAATCATCATACGGTTTCACTTATATGTGGAACATAAAGATAGCATGGAGCACATTAGAAGATGGAAGGAAAAAATGAAGTGGGAGAATCAGAGGGAAAGACAAACCTTGAGAGACTATGGACCCTGGGAAACAAACTGAAATGTTCAGAGGAGAAAGGAATGGGGGGATGTGTTAGCTCACTGACAGGTATTAAGGAGATGTATTGCATGGAGCACTGAGTGTTATGTGCAAACAATGAATCATGGAACACTACATCAAAAACTAATGGTATACTGTATTATGACTAACATAGCATAAAAAAAGAACTAGAGAGCGAGAAAAACAAAACTGTTACACTCAAAAATTTTAGGACAATATCGTTGACAGAAAGAATATGGAATTTAAAGATGCCAACTCTCTTGTACAATAAAAAGTCCACATACAATTTTTCAATCCCCCCAAAATTAAGTGCTAATAGCCTATTGTTGATTGGAAGCCTTATTAGTAACAATTAACAACTATTTTGTATGTTATATATATAATATACAGAATTTTAAAAATAATTAGATTTTTTTCTTTTTTTAAATTGTATTTTATTTTTCACTGTTCCAAGATTCATTGTTTATGCCATCACACCCAGTGCATTATTTTTCTAAATTTTATTCATTTATTTGAGAGATAGAGACAGAAAGAGAGTGCACACCAGCAAGGGGAGGGGTAGAGAAAGAGAGAGGGACAAAAAGACTCCTGAGCATGAAGCCTGACACAGAGCTTGATCCCACACCCTGAGATCATGACCTGAGCTGAAGTCAGATCCTTAACTGATGAGCCACCCAGGCACCCCTAATATACTGTATGCTTACAATAAAGTAAGTTAGATATAAAATTATATTTCAAGTCTGTAGGGGGACAAGATGGCGGGGAAGTAGGAAGAGGTGCCTTTTAAACCTGTACCCTAAAGTGAGC
>NW_026757834.1:0-204 GCF_022355385.1 Mustela nigripes
AATCTGCAAAGAACACAAATACATGGAGTTTAACATGCTTTACTGAAAAATGAATAGGTCAACCAGGTGTAAAGTTTTTTCCGGCGAGATAAACACAACACCAGACAAAGTGGGTGCAAGGCAAGATTTATTAAAAATGCTCTCCGGTGAAGTTTCAGGGCTCAGGAGAAGGGGAGCCAGGAAAGTTGCGCCGGGAGGAGGTGG
>NW_026757834.1:304-1091 GCF_022355385.1 Mustela nigripes
AGGAGAAGGGGAGCCAGGAAAGTTGCGCCGGGAGGAGGTGGGCACCCTCGGGCGAGGTTCCGCCACTCTGGAAAGCAGAGTGGCAGAAGTCGCGCCCAAGGCAGGGAGGAGGGGGCTTTTAAGGGGTGTCGGAGGAAGCTCAGGGGTCTTTTGGAAGTTTCCCTTATTTGGATATCCCGCCTGCTCATCGGGATCCCATTGGTCCACGGGAGCCCAGGGCGGGGGTCTCGGATTCCTGCTTGGGCCTTTGTTCTCCTGTCCAAGCTCAGGTCTTGTGGCGAGAACTTTCGCCATCTTTAGTAGCCCTTCCTGCCAGCCCAACACCAGGAAATAAAAACCGAAATAAAGTACATGAAAATGAAAACACAATGGTCCAAAATCTTTGGATGCAGTAAAAACAATTCTAAGAGGCAACTATATAGCAATACAGGCCTATTTCAAGAAGCAAGAAAAATCTCAAACAACCTCACCTTACATGTATAGAAAAGGGACAACAAACAAAGCCTAAAGGCAGCAGAAGGAAAGAAATAAGGAGTAGAGCAGAAATAAAAATAAAAATGTTAAAAATTAAATAGATCAATGAAACCAAGAAATGGTTCTTTGAAATGGTTCACTGAACCATTCAAATGGTTCTTTGAAATGGTTCATTGCCTTTGGCAATGTTTCTAGGAAGAAGTTGCTGTGGCTGAGGTCAAAGAGGTTGCTGCCTGGGCTCTCCTCAATACCAAGCATTTTTAAAGAAGAACAGCAAAGTTAGAGGACTTATATACTACCTGATTTCAAAACA
>NW_026757835.1:0-1091 GCF_022355385.1 Mustela nigripes
TTTCCTCCAAGCCAAAGCTTCTGCGAAAGCACAGCATTCGCTGAGAAATGTTCTGCGGGCGGCTGCTGCTTTCCTGAGCCAGTCTCGCGGTGGGAGAAATCGAGGTGGGAGAAACCCGCATACAGGGATAGCCTCTTTGCCTGGTCATCTCCCCTGGGAAAGCACAGCATGCGTTGGGAAATCAGAGTTGGGTTTGGGGATGCTGCTGCAGATTGCCTGAGCTAGTCTCCGCAGCACGGTGCAAGACACCCGCTTGGAGCGAAGTACTCTTTGCCCTAGCATCCCCTCTGCCTGAGAGAGAAGCATGGTCGCACACGTCTGTCACCGCGCTCCCCAGGAGCAAGTGTGGGGAACGCGAGCACGCCGCCCCCGGGGATGAGAAGGAGTCGTCCGTTGGCCTTGGCGT
Organism: Mustela nigripes; assembly: GCF_022355385.1. NCBI lineage: Eukaryota > Metazoa > Chordata > Mammalia > Carnivora > Mustelidae > Mustela > Mustela nigripes. The sequence continues at coordinate 407 of NW_026757835.1, forward strand.
CGGGAAACGCTCTGGAAGCAGGATAGCCTGCCGTGGCACGAAAAGCTGCCAGTGGCAAGACAAGTGTCACCCGCTCCCTGTGCGGAGAGATGGAAGCCTGGCTGCTAAGGAGACATGAGGGGACGACGAGGGAAGGGGTTCGTGCTCCACTATGAGGAAGGAGTCTGGGCAGAAGGCAGGCCTATCCTGTGCCTCTGATCCCAAGGGGACAGCATATCCTTGGCCACCTGTCCCAAGGGCAGTCGGGCTTGCCCCCGGTGCCATACCCGGAACTCGCAGAAACAACCCCATGGAGAAAAGGGCAGTCAGATGCCGTCTTCCACCAAGATGTGGCAGCGTTGTGGGTGGCAGGGGTTGTGCCGGGAAGGAGTGGAGACAGTCCCCCACAGTTCCCCATCCCAGTGCACCGGCCGTGTGCAGGGATCCTGTCACCTCTCCTTTCCTGTGGGGAAAGCACTGGCCTAGTCCGCGAGTCCACCTGAGCGCCAGAGTAAAAGGCCAAGCGAAGCCTACACCGGGAGATGGTAGTGTGCATAGAGTGCCATCCTAGGCTACGCACGCTACTGCACAGTTGTGGCTGTGTCTGCTTAGTTCGGCCTGGCAGGGTGAACCCAGGACGCGAACATGGAGCCCGGGAAAGCAAGGACCGAGAGGCACCAGCTCTCCCGCAGGTCTTCTTCCCTGA
>NW_026757836.1:0-1091 GCF_022355385.1 Mustela nigripes
CCAATGTGATACAACACATCAATAAAAGAAAGAACAAGAACCATATGATACTCTCAGTAGATGCTGAAAAAGCATTTGACAAAGTACAGCATCCCTTCCTGATCAAAACTCTTCAAAGTATAGGGATAGAGGGTACATACCTCAATATTATCAAAGCCATCTATGAAAAACCCTCCGCAAATATCATTCTCAATGGAGAAAAACTGAAAGCTTTTCTTCTAAGGTCAGGAACAAGGCAGGGATGTCCATTATCACCACTGCTATTCAACATAGTACTAGAAGTCCTAGCCTCAGCAATCAGACACAAAAAGGAAATTAAAGGCATCCAAATTGGCAAAGAAGAAGTAAAACCATGTCTCTTCACAGATGATATGATACTATATGTGGAAAACCCAAAAGACTCCACCCCAAAACCACTAGAACTCATACAGGAATTCAGTAAAGTGTCAGGATATAAAATCAATGCACAGAAATCAGTTGCATTTCTCTATACCAACAACAAGAGAGAAGAAAGAGAAATTAAGGAGTCAATCCCATTTACAATTGCACCCAAAACCATAAGGTACTTAGGAATAAACCGAACCAAAGAGGCAAAGAATCTCTACTCAGAAGACTATTAAGTATTCGTGAAAGAAATTGAGGAAGGCACAAAGAAATGGAAAAATGTTCCATGCTCCTGGATTGGAAGAATAAACATTGTGAAAATGTCTATGCTACCTAAAGCAATCTACACATTTAATGCAATTCTTATCAAGTACCATCCATCTTTTTCAAAGAAATGGAACAAATAATCCTGAAATTCATATGAAACCAGAAAAGACCTCGAATAGCCAAAGGGATATTGAAAAAGAAAGCCAAAGTTGGTGGCATCACAATTCTGGACTACAAGCTCTATTACAAAGCTGTCATCATCAAGACAGCATGGTACTGGCACAAAAACAGACACATAGATCAATGGAACAGAATAGAGAGCCCAGAAATAGACCCTCAACTCTATGGTCAACTAATCTTCGACAAAGCAGGAAAGAATGTCCAATGGAAAAAAGACAGCCTCTTTAATAAATGGTGTTGGGAAAATTGGACAGCCACAT
>NW_026757837.1:0-1091 GCF_022355385.1 Mustela nigripes
TGCGCACAGAAGGGCATTATTTGAAACAAAACTGGTATTTCAACTTTGGTATCAGCCCAAGTCCTACACTCTAATAAGATCTGAGAGGAGTGTCTTGATCTTCCAGGAAGGAGAGGAGTATCCTGATATCAGACCCAAGAATGGGCATATCATTGATCCTACAGAGCACACATGGAGTTTGGATCTGGAAATGGACTCCCTTAAAATGATCTGCACATAAGGATTCTTTATAGAGATTTTTCAACTACCCTTGGGGACATGGTACCCTACACCCTCAGGTGGAGACAAGTATTTTACAAGCTATGCTGGGAATGAGGTGGGGAGAGAAATATGGAGGTTGTTATAGGAAGATAGAAGGTTAAAGGAAGTCTTTGTTTTGGGTTTTTTCCTTTTGTTTTTCAGAAAAAGGTCATTTGTCTTCTGACTGGAAGGATCCATTGGAACGAGAACTTGATATTGACCCTGGGAGTGGAGTCCTGGAGAGGGCTGGAGGGAACAAATCCCAGACACAAGGACGAACAAACCCCAGCTGGGGATGTCTGCTCTTCTCAATAAACCTGCTCTGTCTTCAACTCTTTCTGTGTTTCTTGTACATTTCTCCAATTACCATGTAAATTCCATGATGCCAGGGACTTTTCTGTGTCGTTTGCCACAGATTTACACTCAGGGCAGTGTGTAGCACTGACTAAATATTTGTTGAGTAAATGTCTAAAAACAAATTAAAAATGGATACAAATGTAGGTATAGATTTGTTTGGGTGGTGGTAAGATAAGGGAATTCCTACACAAAGGGCTTTTATTTTCTTGAAGTGTGACACTAGTGATGAAGTTTTGGAACACAGGTGAAGTTTGGTGGGGTGAGGTCCAGAGCCGATGACCAAGAAAGGATTCTTGAGACGTCTTAGGTGCAAATGGTGGTTTTATTAAAACACACGGACAGGACCCAAGGGCAGAAAGAGCTGCTCAGAGAGAGGCATGGTTGACTGGGAGCTGAGGAAGGTGAGGACAAAGGGGGTGTCCAGAAGGACTGTCATATGCTAAAGAAGAATTTCAGGATAAGGGAGACCTGGTTATTGTCAAGTCAAGGCTGTT
>NW_026757838.1:0-1091 GCF_022355385.1 Mustela nigripes
TTCGGGTCATAGGTATGGCAGGACTGATCGACAGACCATGAGAAGAATGCTTCGGGATATGAAAAAGGGCGAGTGTTAGGCTCTTCCTCAAGTATTTATCTCTGGATATCGTGCCACTCATGGTCATGAAATTTCCGGGTGACTTCATGGGAAATGGACGAGTCTTACTCCCTGGGGGTTTGGCCCAGTCCAAAGAGTTTGGGGTCATTCTGTGGGATGGAAGAAGTCCTTTTTTTGTTGTTGATTTGTTTTGTTTTGTTTTTCAAACTCAGGTTTCCCACCAAATGAGGGATTCCAGAGTAGAGGCCTGGGGACGGGCGATTGGACAACCAGAAATCTGGTTAAAATTGGGGCCTAGGGACAGATAGACTTGGGTTTCAGCGAGGGCACGGCATGTACCCCCTGGAGATCTGAAGCAATATCTCATGCATCTGAAGTCAGAGCGATGATAAGACGTTGGCTCAGCTTGGATTTTCTGGTCATGACGGCGCCTTCATAAAGGGAGCCGAATCTCGAGGCCGTGGACGTTTTCCCACGTTGGGAGTGGTGGGATGCCCCCTCCTAGGATTCCTACTGCGGGACAATTGAGTCCTGTTGGACAGCTCAAGGACATCCCATATGGATGAGTCCAGACCAACGTTCGAGGATGGATGCCTGGGAAGCCCGCCTCGCATTCCAATTGTCTCCTCGCGACAAGACAGTTTAGATCTGATGGCTCTGCGGGAGCAACCGGGGTGGCTGAGTTGAAATGGACTTTCCTGAGGATGGGTCTAATGTGTGTTTGTGTCCATGAGGGCCTTAGAATGGGGTGGTGGCAATGGGACCATGAAGTATTCTCCTAAGCTTTTGACATAGCTCACAAGCACAAGTTTCCTTGAGGAGACGAGGTTTGTTCTGATGGGTGCCTCAGGAAAACCCCAAAGCTGGTATTGGAATCCAGGGTTTTGAGGAGACATGCCTGTAAACCAAATCAATGGATCTGATTTTGGCCTAGGGTCCTGTCTGGTTCAATCTTCTTCTCTGGGGACATCCTTCTAGGGTATGAGTGGAGTTAGATGCTCATGTGGTGTCAGACTGCACTTTTTTGTCCC
>NW_026757839.1:0-1091 GCF_022355385.1 Mustela nigripes
CAACAGTGGAAAGAAACCTTAGCATAATTCCTTTGAGTTTTTACCTAATCAGAGAGACAAAAGTATCTGTGATTATAGATAAATTGAGTAATATAAATAATACTTAAAAATATGTAACAAATTTTATTCTTTATAAAAAAAAGTCTTCTTTTTTTAAAGTTCCTGGAACACTAAATGACAAATCTTTAGTTAAAAATATCTCATGTGCATAATATAATTTTATTTTTAAAATTCTGCATGCATGTATACAAATATATTTTTCTGGGTAAAAATAATGCAAGATGGAGACAGCAGTAGGAAAAGTATTTTCTCTGGGTGGTGGGATTTCTTTTTTGGGGGGCATTCCAGTTTTTAAAATTATTTTTATTTAAATTCTAGTTAGTTAACATACAGTGCAGTGCTGGTTTCAGGAGTAGAATTCAGTGGTTCATCACTTACCTACCGCACCCAGTGCTCATCACAGCTCGTGTCCTCCCTCAGACCCATCTGGGGGGTGAGATTTCTAATTATTAAACATTTTCCTTTTACTTATATGAAATTTCTATCCTTTCTACAGTGAAGTTGTATTACTTGGATAATTAAAAAAGCAAAGGGGGGAAGCTAGCCAGCTGATACTCACATGAAATATTATTAGTAAAGAGATGGTCCGTCCTAAGAGAGGGGTAGCCAGGAAGACAGAGGAGACGTGCGTACAGACAACAAAACCTTCGGTGGGGCTTGGGAAGCTTTACTAAAGTGTAAGAATTGAGAGAAATCCAAGCCAAAACGTTCTATATGGAAAAGGCTGCCAAGGGTGCCAGCGCCCATCGCAGGCAGAAGGTTTTCCCAAGCACAGCATCCCATAAGGTAAAGAACAGAAACAGAAATAATCTCAAAGGAATATGGATATTAAAATAAACATAACCTTGGAAGGACTATGTGATGCTGCTGCTGGTTTGGGGAAGTGAAGAAGACTTCCGTCCTCTGGGAGTGGTAAGAGACAGGGCAGCATAGTAAAAAGATCTCTGTAGCATTAGACGTTCTTGAATGTGAGGGCAGGGTCTGCCCCTCAGACCTAGTAACCTGATTACTGAGGTTACTAGGTTACTAGG
>NW_026757840.1:0-1091 GCF_022355385.1 Mustela nigripes
GCTTAGGCCCTTTGGCTAATTATGTACTCATTTTTATGTGGTGAATGCCTACCATGTTCTGAACATAGTGGCATGTTTCTCCTATCTAGACTGACATTCCATTTTTAACCTGCTCTGAGGCGTAAACCTATAAACCTATTTCTCATATTAGAACAAGTTTCCCAGGGCTTGTTTCTTAGGGAACTCAATAATACTCTTGAGTTGGGGAAACCCTTGCAAACCAGCCACAATCAAATCTTATGATTATAAAAGATATTATTTGATTTATATCATAATAATCATCTTTGGACTCACATTTTCATATGAAGGGAATATTTAAATCTATGTTTCACATTTTCTAAGTGCTGTTCTGGTTCTTTTTAAGTTCAGCCAAGGAGTTGATAGGGCTCAGAGGAAAACAAAATGGATTTATCCATCACTGAACACAATTAATTGTATATTGGCCTCTTTAGGAATGGAGTTAGATAAAATGACTTAATCACAATTTTTCAGGGGAAAATTATAAAAAATTAACCACTCTGACTATGACTCCGATAAAAGAAAGTGAAATTCAGTACATGCAAGCAAATGACAATCAGATAAGGAAATTACTTATAAGGAATATTCCATTATTATAACTGATTCTGCCCCATATGGCAATACCTACTGATTGAGGTTACTATTTTTCAATACAGATCTATGCAGAATAAGACTGATAGTCAAGTCTAGGTGCACAAACACCCTAAATATATTGCAAGTTCCTCTATTATGTATTACATATATTAATATTTTTACTTTTCATACTTGCCTTTTTCAGAAAACTCAAAAATGAATGTGAAACCTTGCATTACAATCAAATCACTAAAATTGAAGCAGTTTTAGAATCTCAACTCACTGCAGACTATATGTTGGACAAAGCCATGGAGTATCATTGGTGCAAGGATTTGTCAAGTATGGCTAATTTTTTGATACATTTGCCTCCACCTAAGATTCAGAGACACATATTTGGGAAGAGGCATATTTATTGATGCTCCCCAGGAATAATATAATTTCCTGATAAAGCATTTACTTCAAATACTAAGTCTGCTCATTTCATGTATATTTAAAACATT
>NW_026757841.1:0-395 GCF_022355385.1 Mustela nigripes
ATGCCTCTAGGACCCAATTTTTAAACATAGTTCTGGTTGTCCCTTCAGTCTTCCCCAGGACTCTGCTTTGGAATTCCTCTTTTGGTGGGACCCCTGAGGTATCAAACCTGAAAGGAGTCCTCCCATCCCACAGATTGACGAAAAACAATTGGGATCGGGCCAAATCTAGAGAGAGCAAGATTCGTCCATGTCCCATGAGGCCTCCCCAACATTCCACGGTCATCGCTGATACAAAATCCAGAGACAAAAGCCTGAGCACGCGCCTTAGACTCGCTTATTCTTCATATCCTGAAGAGTTCTTCAGATAAGAACATACACGGCACTAGAATGCACCCAAAATATATAGTCTACCCTGGGCACTAATGCACTGTCTGACAACCTGAGCCCGGACCTCG
>NW_026757841.1:495-1091 GCF_022355385.1 Mustela nigripes
TTTTGGTGGGACCCCTGAGGTATCAAACCTGAAAGGAGTCCTCCCATCCCACAGATTGACGAAAAACAATTGGGATCGGGCCAAATCCAGAGAGAGCAAGATTCGTCCATGTCCCATGAGGCCTCCCCAACATTCCACGGTCATCGCTGATACAAAATCCAGAGACAAAAGCCTGAGCACGCGCCTTAGACTCGCTTATTCTTCATATCCTGAAGAGTTCTTCAGATAAGAACATACACGGCACTAAAATGCACCCAAAATATATAGTCTACCCTGGGCACTAATGCACTGTCTGACAACCTTAGCCCGGACCTCGTGATTAACACCCAGAGAGCTGTCCACACCCTCAGCACTTCCGACCCGCCAAGGCCTTAGGTCATCTTCTCTTCCGTACCTCAGTTTTCAGGCTTCAGAACCTAGACCTTATCTCCAATCCCTGCCCAGGGGTGTCTGTGATGCAGAAATCAGAACTCTTCCATACCCATGACAAGAAACCTTGTGGTTGGCATGTTGTCCAACGTTCAGTGTAGGAGAAACCATCATTCACACTCAGGTCCCGCCCATTATTGAGGGCGAAGAGGGCATAAACACGCATT
>NW_026757842.1:0-1091 GCF_022355385.1 Mustela nigripes
ACCACTCCAAACGTGGGAAAACCTCCACGGCCTCGAGATTCGGCTCCCTTCATGAAGGGGCCGTCATGAACAGAAAATCCAAGCTGAGCCAACGTCTGATCCTCGCTCTGACTTCAGATGCATGAGATATTGCTTCAGATCTTCAGGAGGTACTTGCCGTGCCCTCGCCCTGAATCCCAAGTCTAGCTGGTGTTCTCAGACTTCCGTCCTCACACTCCTGGCCCCGAAGACAACACGTTTGGCAATTCCGGACCATCATTGCAGCACTCTGCCGGCCCTCAAGAAACAAAATATTGCCCAATGAGCTGCCCGGGCACATTAAATGAGAATAAACCTACATGGCACTCGAAGGCACCCAAATTATATAGTCTAACCAGGGCACTAATGCACTGTCTGACACACCATCAGCCCGGACCTCCTGAGCAACACCAGGACAGCTGACCGCACACTGAGCACATCAGACCCGGCGTGGCCTTAGGTCATCATCTCTTCCCTACTTCTGTTTTCAGGCTTCAGAACGTAGACCTTATCTCCAATCACTGCCCAGGGGTGACTGTGATGCAGAAATCAGTACTCTTCCTTACACATGGAAAGAAATCTTGTGGTTGGCATGTTGTCCAATGTTCAGTGTACGAGAAACCAGCATTCACCCTGAGGCCCCGCCCATTCTTGAATGCGACGAGGGCATAAACACGCATTGTGACCCTCAGCGTGAGGCCTGTCCTCGAGGACGTCCTCTCAGTGGCGGGACCATTAGATGTTATAATGGGCTTGACATGCCCCCAGGCCCCAATGTTTAAACAGATTTCTGGTGGTCCAGTCGCCCCTCCCCAGGGCTCTACTCTGGTATCCCTCATTTGGTGGCACACCTGAGGTTGTTAAACAAAACAAAACAAATCAACAACAATAGAACAACGGACTTCTTCCATCCTACAGAATGACCCCAAACTCTTTGGACGGGGCCAAACCCCCAGAGAGTAAGACTCGTGTATTTCCCATGAAGTCACCCGGAAATTTCACGACCATGAGTGACACGATAACCAGAGATAAAAACTTGAGCAAGAGCCTCACACTCGCCCTTTTTTCATATC
>NW_026757843.1:0-1091 GCF_022355385.1 Mustela nigripes
CGGATATGTGCCTAGGGGCCTGTTCGTTCCTTTTTACCTCTGGGCACATCAGTCTACGGTTCTGAGTGCCGGTAGGTGCTCAGATGGGCCCATATTGCCCCATTTGTCCTGGGAAGCCACAAATATTGGGATGGACTCAGGGACTTTGGAGGTTTATACTCTTAGTAGGTTGTGGCCATTGGAATGGGCGGATACAATTCCCTTTGAGAGGGCAAGCACAGTCGTCAGGTTTGGCTCCAGGGGCCTGAGCATGTAGGGTGTGTAGGCCTGGGCTGTTTGGACATTGTCTGAGAACACAAACTCGGCTTATTTTTCAGGTCATAGGTATGGCAGGACTGATCTACAGACCATGAGGAGAACTCTTCGGGATATGAAAAAAGGACGAGTGTGAGGCTCTGTTCAAGTTTTTGTCTCTGGATATCATGTCACTCATGGTCGTGAAATTTCCGTGTCACTTGATGGGAAATGTACGAGTATTACTCTCTGAGGGTTTGGACCCGTCCACAGAGTTTGGGGTCATCTGTTACATGGAAGATGTGCATTGCTCTGTTGTTGTTGCTTTGTTTTCTTTTTGTTTTGCAACGGCAGGTGTCCCACCAAATGAGGGATTCCGGAGTAGAGCCCTGTACGGGGCGATTAGACAACCAGAAATCTGGTTAAAAATTGGGGCCTAGGGACATGTCAAGCCCTTTATGACATCTAATGGTCCAGCCACTGAGAGGATGTACTAGAGGACAGGACTCACGCTGTAGGTCACAATGCGTGATTATGCCCTCGTTGCATTCAAGAATGGGCGGGGCCTCAGGGTGAATGCTGGGTTCTCCTACACTGAACGTTGGACAACATGCCAACCACAAAATTTCTTGCCATGGGGAAAGAGTTCTGATTTCTGCATCATTTTCAAACACGGCCGTGATTGGAGATAAGGTCTAGGTTCAGAAGCCTGAAAACCGAGGTTGAGAAGAGATGACGACCTAAGGCCATGAGGGGTCCGATGTGCTCAGTGTGCGGCCAGCTGTCTGGGTGGGGCCAGGAGGTCCAGGATCAGGCTGACCTGGGCACTAATGCCCTTTCTGACACAGCCTGATCCT
>NW_026757844.1:0-1091 GCF_022355385.1 Mustela nigripes
TCCAGGCATCTCTCCTCAGAGGCCTGGAAACAAAAGCAATGGATATGATTAGGGCCTAGGTGCCTGTCTGGTTCAATCTCTTTCCTGGGGATACGTGTCTATGGATCTGAGGGGAGGTAGTTGCTCGGCTTGTGTCAGATCGCCACTTTTTGTCCTGGGCAGCCTATAATATTGGGAATGGCCTCGGATTTTGGAGTTTCTCCTAATCTATAGGGTTGTGGCCATTGGACTGGGGGGAAATCCCCTGGAGAGGGCAGGCACAGTTCTGAGTTTGGCTCTAGGGGCCCAGCCTTGAGGGTGTGTGGGCCAGGCCTGTAGGGACAGAAGTCTGAAAACACAAATTCCGCTTAGTATTGGGGACATAGGTATGGCACGCCCAATCTACAGACCGTGATAACACTTCGGGATATGTAAAAGGGTGAGTTTGAGATGCTTGCTCAGGTTTTGTCTCTGGATTTGTGTCAATAATGTGGGTCGAATGCTGGCGTGGCCTTTTGGGTTGTGGACGGTTTTCCTTCTCTGAGGATTTGACCCAATCCCAAGAGTTTGGGTACATTCTGTGGGATGGGAGGTATCCTTTCTGTTTTTTTATTTTATTTTATTTACCTCATGTGTGCCAATAAAAGAGGGATTCCAGAGCAGAGTCCTTGGGAGGGACAACTGGATAACACCACCTCTGTTTAAGTTTTGGGGCCTAGGGGCATGGCAAGTCCAATATGTGGGCTCTTGATTCAGACTCTGAGAGGTCTTCCTTGAGGACAGGGCTCATGCTGAGGGTCACAGTGCCTATTTGTGCCCAACAAGGCCCTCAAGCATGGGAAGGGCCTCATGGGCCACGCTGGATTCTCCTACACTGAACGTTGGAGAATATGCCAACCACAAGGTTTCCGGCCATGGCGAAGGAAGAGTTGGGATTTCTGCATCACGTTCACCCCTGGACAGTGATTGGAGTTTAGGTCTAGGTTCTGAAACCCGAAAACCGAGGTTGGGAAGAGATGAAGACCTAAGGACCTGATAGGTACAATGAGCTCATTGTGTGGCTAGCTGTAGAGCGTAGGTCTGGAGGTGTGGGCTCATGCTGTGTCAGACAG
>NW_026757845.1:0-1091 GCF_022355385.1 Mustela nigripes
GTGTGAGGCTCTTGCTCAAGTTTTTGTCTCTGGATATCGTGTCACTCATGGTCGTGAAATTTCCGGGTGACTTCATGGGAAATGGACGAGACTTACTCTCTAGGGGTTTGGCCCCGTCCAAGGATTTTGGGCTCACTCTGTGGGATGGAAGAAGTCCGTTTTTTTGTTGTTGTTGATTTGTTTTGTTTTGTTTTTCAACCTCAGGTGTCCCACCAAATTAGGGATTCCAGAGTAGAGTCCTGGGTAGGGGCGACTGGACAACCAGAAATCTGGATAAAATTGGGGCCTAGGGACATGTCAAGCCCATTATGACATCTAATGGTCCAGCCACTGAGAGGACGTACTAGAGAACAGGAATCACGCTGAGGTTCACAATGCATTTTTATGCCCTCGTCGCACTCAAGAATTGGCGGGGCCTCAGGGTGAATGCTGGTTTCTCCTACACTGAACGTAGGACAACATGGCAACCAAAAGGTTTCTTGCCATGGGTAGCAGGAGTTCTGATTTCTGCATCACAGTCACCCCTGGGCAGTGTTTGGAGATAAGGACTAGGTTCTGAAGCCTGAAAACCGAGGTAGGGCAGAGATGATGACCTAAGGCGATGGCGGTTCTGATGTGCTCAGTGTGCGGTCAGCTGTCTGGGTGTTGCTCAGGAGGTCCCGGCTCAGGTTGTGTCCCACAGTGCATTACTGCCCTGGTTAGACTCTATAATTTGGGTACATTTGAGTGCCTTGTAGGTTTATTCTCATTTCAGCTGCCTGGGCAGCTCATTAGGCAATATATTTTTTCTAAACGGCAGGCATAGTGCTGCAATGATGGTCCGGATTTGCCAAATTTGTGGGCTTCGGGGCCAGGAGTGTGAGGATGGAAGACTGAGAACACAAGCTAGACATGGGTTTCAGGGCGAGGGCATGGCATGTACCCCCTGAAGATCTGAAGCAATATCTCATGCATCTGAAGTCAGAGCAAGGATCAGACGTAGGCTCAGCTTGGATTTTCTGTTCATGACGGCCCCTTCATGAAGGGAGCGGATTCTCGAGAGCATGGAGGTTTTCCCACGTTGGGAGTGGTGGGATACCCCCTCCAAGGAT
>NW_026757846.1:0-1091 GCF_022355385.1 Mustela nigripes
ATTTGATTTTTTATTTTTTCTTTGTTTTCTTTTCTTTCTTTTTTTTTAAGTTAACATATAATGTATTATTTGTTTCAGGGGTACAGATCTGTGATCCATCAGTCTTCTACAATTCACAGTCTTCATTATAGCACATACCCTCCTCAATGTCCATCACCCCCATTTTATGTTTCAACAAGGAATAGATGAGGATTCTAATTTCTCAACATATATGGCAACACTTTTTATTTTCTGACTCTACTGATTATTGCCATCTTGATTGGTATGAAGTAACATTTCATTGTGGCTGGCTCGCCAAAAATGATGAAGTCCCAGAACCTAAGTCAGGTTCGGTGGGGTGAGGAGGTTCGGAGCCGACGACTAAAGAAAGAATTCTTAAGACGTTGTTGGTGCAAAAGGTGATTTATTAGGGCACAGGGACAGGGCCTGTGGGCAGGCGGAGATGCAGCTGCTGCCCCGGGTTATGAGGGTAGGCATGTTATATACCCTGCGGTTGGGGGAAGGTGAGGGGAAGGGAGGTGTCAGTGGAGTTTTCATATGCTAAAGAGGGCCTACAAGGTGCCAGGATGTTCCAGGCCTGCCAGAAGCCTTGCCCTAGCGGCTGGATCAATGTTGTCTTTAGACCAGCCATTAACATTAAGATAGTTGGGAGACTTTTTGGTGGGGTGTCACAATAGTGAGATTTAGGACATTTGTAAGCCAAGGGAGAATCCTGTCTAGCAGAATTGTGAGCTCTGCAAGTTAACTATTTGCTTATTGTTCATGGCAGTGAGGGCTGCCTGAGGGATGCTACAAATATGGAGGGTGGCAGGTGGAGAGGGGGTGCAAGGCACCAGCTTTTGCTTTGTCCTCAGCCAGCCTCCTGCTCCCTCATCACTTACTTAATGGCTTGTGATGTGCCTGTTCACATGCCCTTATTGGCTATTTGTATTCTTGGAGAAATGTCTATTCAAGTTATTTCCTTATTTTCTAATTGGGTGGTTGTTTCTTTTTCATGTTGTAAGAGTTCTTGATATACTCTGGATGTGAAAGTAACAAGATATATGAATTGCAAATATCTTCACCCATTCTGTGGATAGTCTTTCATTTTC
>NW_026757847.1:0-1091 GCF_022355385.1 Mustela nigripes
CAACTCTATTTGAATTATTGAACTCCTTTTTTCCCTATAAACCCTTGGATTTTTTAAGAGCTTTAATATTTGTTGCATATTCATCTATATAAATGTATATATATATATAATGTATATATATTCATCTACATAAATGTGTCTATTTAAGTTAAGTCTCATTCTTTAAAATCCTACTTATTTTTTCTTGGATTTTTTTATTTATATGTGAACTTATTAATTACTAGATGACAGATTTGCTTATTACTTCAGCATTTTTATAGTGAACGCCTAATGTGAACATTTATCTCTCTTATTCTTCCTTCTGAGAAGCAAAAATAAGTCCTCTAGCGTCGTAAGTTAGCTGTATTAATATATTATAGTGAATAATTTAATTTTATCTAAGTGCTATTGAATCAACCTTTATTAATACCATTGCTAAAACTCAGAGGCTACTAATGCATTTCTTCAAATTATACACCTCTCCAAATAACTTTAGACCAAATTACATAAACCCCTGGTCGATGTCCCAAGCAGCCTTAGGCCATCCTAAAGAGGCGTTATAGTGGAGAACATAATCATTGGAGACAGACTACCTAGTCTCAAACATGGTGTCAATTTCTTTCAAGCTACCTGTTGGCAAAGCCCTTTTTTTAGCCTCACCTCACTTATCCATAAAAAGGGGACTGAAATGCTCTCTACTGCCCAATTCTGGGTCTTGACTGCAGGATTCTGAGATCATGACCTGACCCGAAGGCAGACAGTTAACCCACTGAGTTTCCCAGGTGCCCCGGCACTTAGTAGTTCCTTAACGAATATTTATTGAATGACTTATTTCTGACACACTAAAAATGAATTGATTTGAAACTGTCCTTCACATGGCATCTCTTCAAATATTTGGGGACAAACATCACTTCTCCCTTGAGGCTTTTTCACCAGCTTAGTATCTGAAGACCTGTAGTTGTAATTTTTTAAGAGCTTTAATATTTGGTTGGTGATTACAACATAGAAGGGACTTCAGATGTTCTGGGTCTAATGTCAAATAGTCTGTCTATGCTGAGAAATAAGTGATAATTGCCATCACAAGATCAGAAAATTAAAGGGCTATGAAAGTG
>NW_026757848.1:0-1091 GCF_022355385.1 Mustela nigripes
TTTATTCCTTGGGTTGACTCTGTTTACACAGATGCATTAGTATTAGAGAAGTTTGGTTTGGGACATTGGAATGAATTTACTTAATGGTTCTGTATGTAATTGGGTTGGAAGAAATTTTTAATTTCTACAAAAATTATTAGAATTCTATCTTATTCTCTTTTGTTAATTTTCACATGTTAACAAAGCCAATGTTTTTGTCTAGCAGACAAGATCTTAAATCCTAACAAAACTCAATTTTGTCCTTTTTTTTTTTAATTTTGAGAGCTTAATGTTCTCTCATGCTGCTTTAAATACAACTCAAAAAAAAAGGAGCTAAATGGGGCAGTAAGACCAGACTTTTTATTTTATTTTATTTATCTTATTTTTAATTAAAAAAATAAAGATTGTATTTATTTATTTGAGAGAGAGAGCATGAGTGGGGCAGGGGGAGGTAGCTGCAGAGAGAGACTACATTTGAAGCCCGATATGGAGCTTGATCCCAGGATCCTGAGATCATGACCAGAGACAAAGGCAGATACATGTGCAAAATCCCTTTTTTTCTGGGAAACAATACTTTACAAGAGATGTTTTAAAAAGCACTGGGGAATCAACTTTAATCGGAGATACAAAAATTTAATTGACTTTTGTAAAGCTACAGGGAACCAAATGATGGGAAACCCAGCCCGTTTAGGTTGTAGACCACAGAGTATTCTTCTCTGTAATATTTTATTTTCTTCCATGTCTACTAACTCCAGTCCAAGTTCACTGATCTCTTTTTAGATAGTGCAAAACATGTCAAAGAATACCAAATGAGTGCCCAATATTCTACATGTATTACATCATTTCTAACATATAGAAGTGTGTTATCAAGACTGGTTCTGTGAACGACATAGTTACGCTAAAGTGTGTTTTGTTCTCCAAGAAATTAAATGCATGATTATCACACAATTATAAAATACTTGTGTCAAGAAATTTTATTCAAAAATTAATAAGAAGCAGATATTAAAACTAGTTCACATGCTTATTTGGGATATAAGCAGAGTTGTGCAGCAGAAGTGCTCTGGGCCCATAATTTGGGTTATAGAATTTATGTTTTCTAATGAAATATCACT
>NW_026757849.1:0-1090 GCF_022355385.1 Mustela nigripes
TACTTCCCTTTCTCCCTCAGGCTGACAAAAATATCTTCCTTCTCTTTCTTGTCCTTAATTGACGCTGTTTATACTCCTAGGGATCCCTCATACCTCTTCCTTCCTGGTGGTTTTTAAAGAAACTACCTATGTTCACACCTCATTTGTCTCCGGCCATTCCCCTGTGAAGCTTCACTGGCAGTCACTCTATCCTTTGGAAGCTCTTTTTTCCATCTTGGCTTCCCCTCTGGGTCTTAATTATGTGTTTCTGAAAGTTCTTCAGCTTTCCTACAGACACGGGGATGGGGGTTCAGTGGGCCTCAATTAATGGATGCCCTAGGAGAAAAGACCTTTATGATCCACTGTGCTTGTATTTCAAAAAGAGCAAAACAAAATAATTGTTACTAGCCTTGGAAAACAGTACTGGTTTGCTTTGCAGGCTCTGTGGAGACGGACTGCCTTCTGCTGCCTTTCCTTATGCAGCAGATAGTGGAAGTGTTGGCTCTCTGTGCGGTAGAGGTGAACAAGGAGGCAGTTAGAGGGAGATGCACTTGGGTTTTAATGCTGGGTCTGCTTCTTAATTGTGTGTGGCTTTGGCATGGCTCTTTAGTCATTCTGAGCCCCAGTTTCTTCATTTATAAAGTAAATACAACCCTGTGACTTAGTCAGTTAAGCATCACACTCTTGTTTCCAGCTCAGGATTGATCTCAGGGTGGTGAGATAAATCCCTGTATTGGACTCAGTGCATGCATGGAGTCTGTTTGAGATTCTCTTCCTCTCCCCTGTACCCTCTCTCTTTCTCCAAGTAAATAAAATCTTTAAAAAAAAAAAGTATAGGGTGCCTGGGTGGCTCAGTTGGTTAAACATCTGCCTTCAGCTCAGGTCATGATCCCAGGGTCCTGGGATCGAGTCACGCATTAGGCTCCCTGCTCGCTTCTCACTCTCCCTCTATTCCTCTCCCCTGCTCAATCACTCTCACACTCAAATAAATAAATTAATTAATTAAATAAGTGTAACACTATTTACTTTAGTAAAGTTATGGATTAAATGAGATCATGTATAATAAGTGCCCAGCACAGCAGTTCTCAAACACTGATGTGTATTTTAAATA
>NW_026757850.1:0-1090 GCF_022355385.1 Mustela nigripes
ATTCTGATGGCATTGCTTCCATAACTATGAGATCCTACCAGTGAGCTGAGTCAGGAGTTCCAGACGTCTAGTCAAGAAGCAGATGTGTTCATGAGACTACTAACCCCAAATCAAGTGGAACAAGAATTAATTACAAAGAACTGAACGAAGTGAATAAATGGATTGGACGTGGGCCTTGCTTGGAACAGTGGTGATGCTTTAACGCTCTGTTTTCTGGATGTAAGGGAACATCCAGAAAACAGAGCATTGAGCTCTTTTCTCTCAGCCACCTATCACTCATAACAACTTATTAGACTGTGCTCTTGTAAAGCAGAAATGAAACATTGATCTTTTCTGCCCTGACTCACCCTGTGAAATTTGGGGAACTCTTATTGAGGATGCCTGTTTTCGTGACACTCTAGATATTTGCAAAGATTCAGTAAGAGTCTGTCCACCTTGTTAATAGGAACAAAATGGACGCACTACAATCAAGGCTGGCGTTGCCTAGAATGTCATAGTTGAGAAGGATGCTCATTTCATCAGATGTGCCCACACTTTTCAGGAATTAAGGTGGACTTCATGGAGCCAATGCTTACAAAGTCCCTCTTGGTAAAACTGGCCTAGTAACTGGCTTCATAGGGTTCCCAGACTCATAGGTGAGCAAGGAAGGTCACTTCTTAGTGGGCTCAGGAATCTTGGGATATTTGGGGGACCTCAGGAAGAGAGGGCTTTCCACCAAATCACTAGATACCGCAGGTGAAAAATGATGGTGAGGTTTTGGCTTGGCTTCCTATGCTCAAGAGGCTTTGAAAAATCAAATCTGAGGGATCTTTATGAAAATGCCCAGCAAAGCAAATAGAAGATTTGTGTGGTGACTTGTCATTCTTGCTGCATCTATTGAAACAACCAGGCCACGTCCAATGAGAGCATCCTTGTTTTATGATCAAGAATAATCTTTCTTTGAGATTGTCTTTGATCAAAAGGGGAAGAAGGACTGTAAGAGCATTTTGTGTTTCAATGGGAAACTAAGCATGTTCTTCTGGATTATCAGATTCTGACCCTATTCATTGCCTTTGAGCTCTTTTGCACCTCTGTAAACTGCAGGGAACTG
>NW_026757851.1:0-1090 GCF_022355385.1 Mustela nigripes
GGAATGTCGAGGAGGCCTCATGGGCCATGGACGAATCTTACTCTCTGTGGATTTGGCCCGATCCCAATTGTTTTTCGTCAATCTGTTGGATGGAGGACTCCTTTCAGGGTTGTTACATCAGGTGTCCCACCAAAATAGGAATTCCAAAGCAGAGCCCTGGGGAAGAGTTAAGGAACAACACGAACTATGGTTAAAAATTGGGGTCTTGGGGAATAGCAAGCCCAATAGACTGTCACTTCATCCAGCCACTGAGAGGCCTTACCGGAGGACTGGGCTAAGGCTGAGGGTCACAATGTGTGTTTGCTACCTATCTGGACCGCGAGCAATGGCGGGGCCTCACGGCACACACTGGTTTCCACTACACTGAACGTTGGACAACAAGCCAACCACAAGTTTTCCTGCCATCGGGAAGGAGTTCTGATTTCTGCATCATTTGCAAACCTGGGCAGTGATTGGAGATAAGGTCTAGGTTCTGAAGCCTGAAAACTGAGGTTGGGAAGGGATAACGACCTAAGGCCATGGGGGGTCTGAAGTTCTCAGTTTGTAGCCAGCTGTCTGGGTGGGCCTAGGAGGTCCAGGCTCAGGCTGTGTCAGAAAGGGCATTATTGCCCAGGTCATCCTATATATTTTGGGTATAGTCAAGTGTCGTGCAGGTTGATCTTCATTTGGGGTTGCTAGGTAGCCCCAGAGGGCAATGTATTTCTTCTGCAGGGCAGGTAGATTGCAGCATTGTAGTTCTGGATTGCCAAACTGGAGGGCTTGTGAGCCAGTAGTCTGTGGACAGAAGTCTGAGGACACAAGCAAGGCTTAGGTTTCTGGGTGAGGACATGGCAGGCTCAATCTACAGACCTGAACCGAGATTCGTGCATCTTAAATCAGGGTGAGGATCAGACGATCGCTCAGGTTGGACATTATGTACCTGATGGCCCCTTTATGAAGGTGGGGGGATCATGTTGCCATGGGGGTTCTATCACGGTGGGAGTTCTGAGAAGCTCGCAACTGCAAAGATTCTTCTGCAGGACAATTGAGACCTGTTGGTTGGCTCCAGGCCAACGATTCTGAGCAGGGTTTTAAGTATGGATGGCGGGGT
>NW_026757852.1:0-1090 GCF_022355385.1 Mustela nigripes
ACTGGGCTCAGGCTGAGGGTAACAATGTGTGTTTGTGACCAATGTGGCCCGCAAGAATGGGCGGGGCCTCATCTGCCACACTGGTTTCAACGACACTGAAACTTGGACAACATGCCAACCACAAGGTTACTTGCCATGGGGAAAGAGTTCTTATTTCTGCATCATTTTCAAACCCGGGCAGTGATTGGAGATAAGGTCTAGGTTCTGAAGCCTGAAAACCGAGGTTGAGAAGAAATGACGACCTAAGGCCATGGCCGGTCCGATGTGTTCAGTGTGCGGCCAGCTTTCTGGGTGGGGCCAGGAGGTCCACGCTCAGGCTGTGTCAGAAAGGGCATTAGTGCCCAGGTCAGCCTATACAGCCGAATGCCGTGCAGGTTGATCCTCATTGGGGGTTTCTGGGTAGCCCCAGAGGGCAATGTTTTTCTTCCGGAGGGCAGGCAGAGTGGTGCATTGTAGTTCTGGATTGCCAAACTGGAGGGCTTGTGTGCCAGGAATCTGAGGACTGAGGTCTTAGAACCCAAGCTAGGCCTCGGTTTCTGGGTGAGGATATGGCAGGCACAATCTACAGACCTGAATCGAGATCTCGTGCATCTGAAGTCAGGGCGAGGATCAGATGATCGCTCAGGATGGACATTCTGTCCCTGATGGCCCCTTCTTGAAAGGGGAGTGGATCACGAGGCCATGGGGGTTTTCCCACGATGGGAGTTGTGAGAATCTCCCAAGTGCAAAGATTCTTCTGCAGAACAATTGAGACCAGTTAGTTGGCTCCAGGACAACGATTCCGAGCAGAGTTCTAAGGATGGATGGCTGGGTAGCCCACCTCGCATTCCAATTGTCTCCAAGCAACAAGACAGGTCAGATCTTCTGGATCTGGGGGAGCAACCGAGGAGCCTGAGTTGAAATGGACTCTCCCGTGGATGTGTCCTAATATGATTTTGTGTCTATGGAGACCTTGGAATGAAGCGGTGGCACTGGGGCCCTGAAGGGTTCTCCTAAAGAGAGGCTTTCACACAGCTCCATCGTGCAAGTTTCCCATGTGTAGATGAGATTTGTTCTGACGGTGAGTCAAGAAACAGCCATATGCTGTTAT
>NW_026757853.1:0-1090 GCF_022355385.1 Mustela nigripes
TATTTATTTGACAGAGAGAAATCACAAGTAGATGGAGAGGCAGGCATGGAGAGAGGGGGGGAAGCAGGCTCCCTGCCACCCAGGAGTCCCTCTTTATTACTATTTCAATTTCATCTATCATCATGAGGCTAAAAGTGCTATCTGCATATTTATTTGTAGTCTACTTGTTAGCTGTGAAATTGAGCAATTTTCATTATTGAATATTCAAGTTATTCTGTCAATTAACTTTTGTACTTAGAAAAATAAGGTTTGGGACACCTGGATGGCTCCTTGGGTTAAGAGTCTGCCTTCAGCTCGGGTCCTGATCTCATGATCCTGGGATTGAGCCCCACATCCCTGCTCAGCATGAGCTTGCTTCCCCCTCTCTATCTGCCTGCTGCTCTGCCTAGTTGTCATTTCTGTCTGTCAAATAAATAAATGGAATATTAAAAAAAAAAAAAAAGAAAAAGAAGGTTCAATTGCAGGGACACCTGGGTGGCTCAGTTGGTTAAGCAGCTGCCTTCGGCTCAGGTCATGATCCCAGCGTCCTGGGATCGAGTCCCACATCGGGCTCCTTGCTCGGCAGGGAGCCTGCTTCTCCCTCTGCCTCTGCCTGCCATTCTGTCTGCCTGTGCTCGCTCTCTTTCCCTCTCTCTGACAAATAAATAAAATCTTTAAAAAAAAAAAAAAAGAAGGTTCAATTGCAGAGATATTTTATTTTAATTTTATGTAATAATTAAAATATTTTCTTATTGGCTAACACTAAATTTTTACTTGTAATGGTTAAAAAAAATGGATATGCTCTTGATTATATTGTTAAATGTAACATCCCACCATAATTCTGATTTTGTCTTTTGTGGAAGGAATGCTTCCACATGCTTCAAATGCATGCCTGAAAATGCTGTATACTCTCATACATTTAGTCAAATATTGTAAGATGATGTTTAACTCTTTCTAGAAGTTATCTGTATTTTTTCTATTTTAAGTAGTTTATATTAAAGTCATATGCAAATAAATCCATACCAGTTACTAGACAGTCTATTCTGGAGAACATAGTAATTAGTTGTATCTTCCAAAGGTGCTTTTCCTACTGACCTAACTCTGTCTCCAG
>NW_026757854.1:0-1090 GCF_022355385.1 Mustela nigripes
ATTCTCTTGAAAGGGAAGCACAGTCCTGAGGTGTGGCTCCAGGGACCAAAGGGTGGAGCGTGTGTGGTCCAGGGCTATTTGGATAAAAGTCTGAAAACACAAACTCCACGTAGGTTTGGCGTAGGTTTGGGTCTGTAGGTATGGCCGGCCCGATATAGAGACCGTGAGGAGAACTCTTCGGGATATGAACAAAGGGCGAAAGTGAGGTGCTTGCTCATGCTTATTTTTTTCTGGATATGTGTCACCGATGCCATGGAATGTCCGGGTGTCCTCATGGGCCATCGATGAGGCTCCCTTTCTGGGGATTTGCCCCAATCCCAAGAGTTTGGGGTCATTCAGTGGGAAGGGAGGAGGCCTTTCTGTTTTGTTTTGTTTTTTTTTTTTTTGTTTTGTTTTGTTTTTTACCTCAGGTGGACCACCAAAAGAGGGATTCCACAGCAGAGTCCTGGGGAAGGGCGACTGGACAACCAGAACTCTGGTTAACATTGGGACCTAAGAACAGGGCAAGCCCCATATGGGGGCTCTTGGTCCAGACACTGAGAGGCCTTCCTTGAGCATAGGGCTCACATTGAGTTTCACAATGTGTTTTTGTGCCCAAGGAGCCCCTCAAGTCAGGGCGTGGCCTAATGTACCATGCTGGTTTCTACTACACTGAACGTTGCACAATATGGCAACCACAAGTTTTCTATCCATGGGGAAGAAGGAGATCTAATTTCTGCAACATTTTCACTCCTGGACTGTGATTGGATTTAAGGTCTAGGTTCTGAAGCCTGGAAACTGAGGTTGGGAAGAGATGAAGACCTAAGGCCATGGTGTGACTGATGTGCTCAATGTTCGGACAGCTGTTGAGTGTGGGTTGGGAGGTGCAGGCTCAGGCTGTGGCAGACAGGGAATTAGTGCCCAGGCTAGACTGTGTCATTGGGGTGCAGTCGAGTTTCGTGCAGGTTGGTACTCATTTGTGGTTACTGGGTAGCCCCAGAGGGCAACGTTTTTCTTCTGGAAGGAAGACACAGTTCCACATAATGGCTCCAGAATTCCCAAACTGGAAGTCTTGTGGGCCAGGAGTGTGAGGAAAAAATTCTGAGAACAC
>NW_026757855.1:0-1090 GCF_022355385.1 Mustela nigripes
CAAAATCGGATCCATTGCTTTGGTTTACAGGCATATCTCCTCAAAACCCTGGATTCCAATACCAGCATTGGGGTTTTCCTGAGGCACCCATCAGAACAAACCTCGTCTCCACAAGGAAACTTATGCATGGGAGCTATGTCAAAAGCTTAGGAGAATACTTCTGGGTCCCGGTACCACCACCCCATTCCAAGGCCCTCATGGACACAAACACACATTAGACCCATCCTCAGGAAAGTCCTTTTCAACTCAGCAACCCCGGTTGCTCCCGCAGAGCCATCAGATCTAAACTCTCTTGTCACTAGGAGACAATTGGAATGCGAGGCGGGCTTCCCAGGCATCCATCCTCGAACGTTGGTCTGGACTCATCCATATGGGATGTCCTCGAGCTGTCCAACAGGTCACAATTATCCCGCAGAAGGAATCCTTGGAGGGGGCATCCCACCACTCCCAACGTGGGAAAACCTCCACGCTCTCGAGAATCCGCTCCCTTCATGAAGGGGCCGTCATGAAGAAATCCAAGCTGAGCCAACGTCTGATCCTCGCTCTGACTTCAGAAGCATGAGATATTGCTTCAGATCTTCAGGGGGTACATGCCGTACCCTCGCCCTGAAACCCAAGTCTATCTTGTGTTCTCAGACTTCCATCCTCACACTCCTGGCACCGAAGACCACAAGTTTGGCAATTCCGGACCATCACTGCAGCACTCTGCCTGCCCGCTAGAAAAAATATATTGCCTAATGAGCTGCCCGGGCACATTAAATGAGAATAAACCTACACGGCACTCGAATGTACCCAAATTATAGTCTAACCTGGGCAGTAATGCACTGTCTGACACAACCTGAGCCGGGACAACCTGAGCAACACCCAGACAGCTGACCGCACACTGACCACATCAGACCCGCCATGGCCTTAGGTCATCATCTCTTCCCTACCTCAGTTTTCAGGCTTCAAAACCTAGACCTTATCTCCAATCACTTCCAAGGGGTGACTGTGATGCAGTAATCAAAACTCCTGCTTACCCATGGCAAGAAACCTTGTGGTTGCCATGTTGTCCTATGTTCAGTGTAGGAGAAACCAGCATTCACCCTGA
>NW_026757856.1:0-654 GCF_022355385.1 Mustela nigripes
AGTGTGAGGCTATGCTCAAGTTTTTGTCTCTGGATATCGTGCCACTCGTGGTCGTGAAATTTCCGGGTGACTTCATGGGAAATGGACGAGTCTTATTCTCTGGGGGTTTGGCCCCATCCAAAGAGTTTGGGGTCATTCTGTGGAATGGAAGAAGTCCGTTGCTCTGTTGTTATTGATTTGTTTTGTTTTGTTTTTCAACCTCAGGTGTCCCACCAAATGAGGGATTCCAGAGTAGAGCCCTGGGGAGGGGCGACTGGACAACCAGAAATCTGGTTAAAAAGTGGGGCCTAGGGACATGTCAAGCCCATTATGACATCTAATGGTCCAGCCACTGAGAGGACGTACTAGAGGACAGGACTCACGCTGAGGGTCACAATGCGTGTTTATGCCGTCGTCGCACTCAAGAATGGGCGGGGTCTCATGGTGAATTGAGGTTTCTCCTACACTGAACGTTGGACAACATGCCCACCAGAAGGTTTCTTGCCATGGGTAAGGAAGAATTCTGATTTCTGCATCACAGTCACCCCTGTGCAGTGATTGGAGTTAAGGTCTAGGTTCTGAAGCCTGAAAACTGAGGGAGGGAAGAGATGATGACCTAAGGCCATGGCGGGTCTGATGTGCTCAGTGTACGGTCAGCTGTCTGGGTGTTGGTCA
>NW_026757856.1:754-1090 GCF_022355385.1 Mustela nigripes
CGGGTGCATTCGAGTGCCGTGTAGGTTCTTATCTGAAGAACTCTTCAGGATATGAAGAATGAGCGAGTCTGAGGCGCATGCTCAGGCTTTTGTCTCTCGATTTTGTATAAGCAATGGCCGTGGAATGTTGGGGAGGCTTCATGTCGATGGATGAATCTTGTTCTATGTGGACTTGGCCCCATCCCAATTGTTTTCCGTCAATCTGTGGGATGGGAGGACACCTTTCAGGTTTGTTACCTCAGGTGTCCCACCAAAAGAGGTATTCCAAAGCAGAGCCCTGGGGAAGAGTGAAGGGACAACACGAACTATGGTTAAAAATTGGGGCCTAGGGGCATG
>NW_026757857.1:0-1090 GCF_022355385.1 Mustela nigripes
CCTTAGAACCCTGCTCGGATTTGTTGTCCTGGAGCCAACCAACAGGTCTCAATTGTCCTGCAGAAGAATCATTGCAGTTGGGAGGTCTCACAACTCCCATCGTGGGAAAACCCCAATGGCCTCGTGATACACCTCCCCTTCAAGAAGGGGCCATCAGGGACAGAATGTCCAACCTGAGCGAACGTCTGATCCTCGCCCTGACTTCAGAAGCACGAGATCTGGATTCAGGTCTGTAGATTGTGCCTGCCATATCCTCACCCAGAAACCTAGGCATAGCTTGGGTTCGGAGACTTCCGTCCTCAGACTACTGGCCCACAAGCCCTCCACTTTGCCAATCCAGAGCTACAGTGCAGCACTCTGCCTGCCCTCCTGAAGAAAAACAGTGCACTCTGGGGCTACCCAGAAAACCCCATGAGGATCAACCTGCACGGCATTCGGCTGTACCCCAAATATATATGCTTACCTGGGCACTAATGCCCTTTCTGACACAGCCTGAGCCTGGACCTCCTGTCCCCACCCAGACAGCTGACCTAACACTGAGCCATCGGACCCACCATGGCCTTAGGTCGTCATCACTTCTCAACCTCGGTTTTCAGGCTTCAGAACCTAGACATTATCTCCAATCACGGCCCAGGTTTGAAAATGATGCCGAAATCAGAACTCTTTCCCCATGGAAGAAAACTTGTGGTTGGCATGTTGTCTAAGGCTCAGTGTCGTAGAAACCAGTGTGGTCCATGAGGCCCTGCCCCTGCTTGCGAGCCACATTGGTCACAAACACACATTGTGACCTACAGCCTGAGCCCAGTCTTCAGGTAAGGCCTCTCAGTGGCTGTATCTAGAGACTGTATAATGTGCTCTCCATGCCACTTGGCCCCAATTTTTAACTATAGTTCGGGTTGTCCCTTCACTCTTCCCCAGGTCTATGCTTCCGAATTCCTCTTTGGTGGGACACCTGAGGTAACAAACCTGAAAGGAGTCCTCCCATCACACAGATTGACGAAAAACAATTGAGATCGGGCCAAATCCACAGAGAGCAAGATTCTTCCATGGCCCATGAGGCCTCCCCAACATTCCACGGTCATCGCAGATA
>NW_026757858.1:0-1090 GCF_022355385.1 Mustela nigripes
GGGACAGGCCCCTGGAGATGGAAGTGTCAAAAGCAAACTGAGGGTTAGTACGAGGGCTTAGGGGCCTGGCAGGCCCGAACTGCCAGCGCCAGGGTAGGCACCCCAGAGAAGTGACTAGCAGGAGGGATTGGCCACCCATATGCCGGGCTCGAAGGGGGCTATCTCTCAGGGTTCAGGCTGCGACATTCGGGACCCTGGACCAGGCCCAGGCACAGCCCTGTGGGCCCATGACACCAGAAGCGAGCTCCTGGGTTTTTTGTGTCCAATTCTTATAAGCTTTCTGCCCAAATTGATATTGTGGTTGGGCAGCGAGTTGGGCCATGGTGGCACCCGCTCTACAGCTCTTTCTAGCTAGGTGGGTGTCTCGGCCATCCAGGAACATGGGTCAGGGCCACCCGGTTCCCCTGAGGGCCCCCGTGCACCGGAGCTTTCCAGGGGAACAGCTGATGGAGGGTGTCTGGCTGAGTGTCACCCTCTGTGTTTGTTGCCCATTGGGATGCTGATGGTGAGGGTGGTTTCAGGGGGGTATGCAGGTATCTCCTGCTCTGAGGGTTTTGTACAGCTATTAATGGCATGGTTTCTTCCTGGATGGCAGGTGTACTCCTGGGATGTGGCTCTGGGGTCTCCAATCTTGAGGGCTCAGGGGACAGGCTCCTGGGGATGAAAGTCTGAAAACCAAACTAAGCTATGGGTCCAGGGCCTAGGGGCATGACAGATCTGATCTGCCAGTGCCACCGTGGGCATCCCAGGGGGCTGAGTAGCAGGAGCGGTTGACCCACATGCACCTGCCTTGCAGAGAGCTTTTTCTCAGGGTTTGGTCTGCAACCAATTGGGACTCTGGCCCAGGCCTAGGCCACAGCCTAGTTGCCCAAACAAGGTCTCTTGGCATTTTCCTGACAATTATGACAATTTTTCTGCCCAAATTGATATTGATTTGGGCATAAAGCTTATGAGAATTGGCCAGCATGGGCGGCTTTATGGGCTGCACATGTGGCTTGGTCTAGAGCACTTTCTCACTAGGTGCATTTCACGGCCATGCGGGAACACGAGCTGGTCCCACGTGGCTCCACCGAGTAGCCCCACCAGGGGA
>NW_026757859.1:0-1090 GCF_022355385.1 Mustela nigripes
ATTCCTTTTTACCTGTGGGGACATCAGTCTACGGGTCTGAGTGCAGGTACGTGCTCAGATGGGCCCAGATTGCCCCTGTTTGTCCAGGGAAGCCACAAATATTGGGATGGCCTCAGGAACTTTGGAGGTTTATTCTTTAATATGGTTGTGGCCATTGGAATGGGCACATCATATTCATTGGAGAGGGCAAGCACAGTCGTCAGGTTTGGCGACAGGGGCCTGTGCCTGTGGGGTGTGTAGGCCAGTTCTGTTTGGACAGTTGTCTGAAAACACAAACTCGGCTTATGTTTCGGGTCTTTGGTATGGCAGGACTGATCTACAGACCATGAGGAGAACTCATCGGGATATGAAAAAAGGGCAAGTGTGAGGCTCTTGCTTAAGTTTTTGTCTCTGGATAACGTGTCAGTCATGGTCGTGAAATTTCCGGGTGACTTCATGGGACATGGATGAGTCTTAGTCTCTGGGGTTTTGCCCCGTCCAAAGAGTTTGGGGTCATTCTGTGGGATGGAAGAAGTCCGATGTTCTGTTGTTGATGATTCGTATTGTTTTGTTTTTCAACCTCAGGTGTCCCACCAAATGAGGGATTCCAGAGAAGAGCCCTCGGGAGGGGCGAGTGGACAACCAGAAATCTGGTTAAAAATTGGGGCCTAGGGACATGTCAAGCCCATTATGTCATCTAATCTTCCAGCCAATGAGAGGACGGACTAGAGGACAGGACTCACGCTGAGGGTCACAATGCGTTTTTATGCCCTCGTCGCACTCAAGAATGGGCGGGGCCTCAGAGAGAATGCTGGTTTCTCCTACACTGAACGTTGGAACACATGCCAACCACAAGGTTTCTTGCCATGGGTAAGGAAGAGTTCTGATTTCTGCATCACAGTCACCCCAGGGCAGTGGTTGGAGATAAGTTCAGGGTTCTGAAGCCTGAAAACTGAGGTAGGGAAGAGATGATGACCAAAGGCCATGGCAGGTCTGATGTGCTCAGTGTTCGGTCAGCTGTCTGGGTGTTGGTCACGAGGTCCGGCCTCAGGTTGTCAGACAGAGCATTAGTGCCCAGGGGTGACTGTGATGCAGAAATCAGAACTCTTCC
>NW_026757860.1:0-1090 GCF_022355385.1 Mustela nigripes
ACATATAATGTATTATTAACCCCAGGGGTACAGGTCTGTGAATCGCCAGGTTTACACACTTCACAGCACTCACCATAGCACATACCTTGCCCAATGTCCATAACCCAACCACCTTCTCCCTATCCCCCTCCCCTCTGGCAGCCCTCAGTTTGTTTTGTGAGATTAAGAGTCTCTTACAGTTTGTCTCCCTTCCAATCCCATCTTGTTTCATTTATTCCCTTCCTACCCCCCAAACCCCAACGTTGCTTCTCAACTTTCTTATATCAGGGAGATCATATGATAATTGTCTTTCTCTGATTTACTTATTTTGCTAAGCGTAATACTCTCTAGTTCCATCCATATCATTGCAAATGGCAAGATTTCATTTCTTTTGATGGCTGCATAGTATTCCATTGTATATATCTACCACATCTTCTTTATCCATTCATCTTTTGATGGACATCTAGGTTCTTACCATAGTTTGGCTATTGTAGACATTATTGCTATAAACATTCAGGTGCACATGCCCTTTCAGATCACTAAATTTGTATCTTTAGGGTAAATATCCAGTAGTGCAATTGCTCGGTCATAAGGTAGCTCTATTTTCAACTTTCTGAGGAACCTCCATGCTGTTTTTCAGAGTGGTTGCACCAGTTTGCATTCCCACCAACAGTGTAGGAGGATTCCCCTTTTTCCGCATCCTCGCCAGCATCTGTCATTCCCTGACTTGTTAATTTTAGCCATTATGACTGGTGTGAGATAGTATCTCATTGTGGTTTTGATTTGTATTTCTCTGATGCCGAGTAATGTGGAGCACTTTTTCATGTGTCTGTTGGCCATCTGGATGTCTTCTTTGCAGAAATGTCTGTTCATGTCCTCTGCCCACTTCTGGATTGGATTATTTGTTCTTTGGTTGTTGAGTTTGATAAGTTCTTTATAGATTTTGGATACTAGCCCTTTATCTGATATGTTGTTTGCAAATACTTTTTCCCATTCTGTCAGTTGTCTTTGGTCTTTTGGTTTTGTTAACTGTTTCCTTTGCTGTGCAAAAGCTTTTCATCTTGATGAAGTCCCAATAGTTCATTTTTACCCTTGCTTCCCTTGCCTTTGG
>NW_026757861.1:0-1090 GCF_022355385.1 Mustela nigripes
AAAAATTATCATGAAAGATTACCACCTAGGGGCGCCTGGGTGGCTCAGTGTGTTAAAGCCTCTGCCTTCGGCTCAGGTCATGATCCCAGGGTCCTGGGATTGAGCCCCACCATCGGGCTCTCTGCTCAGAAGGGAGCCTGATTTCCCCTCTCTCTTTGCCTGGCTGCCTCTCTGCCCATTTGTGATCTCTGTCAAATAAATTAAAAAAATCTTAAAAAAAAAAAAGATTACCACCTAAAATACGTAAGAATTCTTACAAAACTCCATAGCCTGAAAGAACTTAAAAAGCCAGATTTATGAAAGTCAAAAAAACTCAACAACCAGAAAAATGGAAATTAAAGTTTTCACCCCTTAGTGTAAAAATACTTTTTATATCTGGAGAGAAGAGAGGAAAAGTAGTCTTCTAATGAATAAGTTTACCTAGAAAAATTAGAAATGCTCATATCCCGTAACTCAAAAATTCTAATCATTGTACTATAGAGCAGTAATTCTTAAACTTGATGTGTATGAGCATCATATGCACACCTTGTTAAAAATAGGGATTTCTGGGGCACCTGGGTGGCTCAAAGGGTTAAAGCCTCTGCCTTCAGCTCAAGTCATGATCCCAGGGTCCTGGGATGGAGCCCCGCCATTGGGCTCTCTGCTCAGCGAGGAGCCTGCTTCCTTCTCTCTCTGCCTGAATCTCTACCTACTTGTGATCTCTGTCTGTCAAATAAATAAAGAAAATCTTTTAAAAATATATGGGTTGCTGGGCCTCGCCCTCAAATTTTTCTTCCAGAAGGTCTGGGAGCATACATAAACATCTGCATTTCTGACGAGTTTCAAGGTGATACTGCCATTTCTGGCCAAAGAACCTAACTTTGAGAAGCACTGCTCCAGAGTCTGGAGACACACTTGCATCTATCCAGAGAGAACAAGTATATTCACAGCAGCATTTATATTAATGAAAAGTGGAAATTACCTAAATGCCTATCAATAAAATATAGTATTTAGAATATAGGGTACTGTACAGTGGGAAAAATAGAGCAATAAAAGGGCTAAACTATATATGAATAGATCCCAAGTTACTGGTCAATTGAGGGGGAAAATG
>NW_026757862.1:0-690 GCF_022355385.1 Mustela nigripes
AACATGGGCACTAATGCACTCTCTGACAACCTGAGCCCGGACCTCGTGACCAACACCCAGACAGCTGACCGCACACTGAGCACATCAGACTCGCCATGGCCTTAGGTCATCATCTCTTCTCTACCTCAGTTTTCAGACTTCAGAAACTAGACCTTATCTCCAATCACTGCCCAGGGGTGACTGTGATGCAGAAATCAGAACTCTTCCATTCCCATGGCAAGAAAATTTGTGGTTGGCATGTTGTCCAACGTTCAGTGTAGGAGAAACCAGCAATCACCCTGAGGCCCCGCCCATTCTTGAGTACGACGAGGGCATAAACACGCATTGTGACCTCTGCATGATTCCTGTCCTCTAGTACGTCCTCTCAGTGGCTTTACCATTAGATGTCATAATGGGCTTGACATGTCTCTAGCCCACAATTTTTAACCAGATTTCTGGTTGTCCAGTCGCCCCGCCCCAGGGCTCTACTCTGGAATCCCTCATTTTGTGGGACACCTGAGATTGAAAAACAAAACAAAACAAATCAAGAACACACAACAAAGGACTTCTTCCATCCCACAGAATGACCCAAAACTCTTTGGACGGGGCCAAACCCCCACAGAGTAAGACTCGTCCATTTCCCATGAAGTCACCCGGAAATTTCCCGACCATGAGTGACACTATATCCAGAGACAAACTCTTGAGGAAGAG
>NW_026757862.1:790-1090 GCF_022355385.1 Mustela nigripes
TATGTTTCGGGTCATAGGTAAGGCAGGACTGATCTACAGACCATGAGTGACACGATATCCAGAGACAAAAACTTGAGTAAGAGCCTCACACTCGCGCTTTTTTCATATCCCGAAGTGTTCTCCTCATGGTCTGTAGATCAGTCCTGCCTTACCTATGACCCGAAACATAAGCCGAGTTTGTGTTTTCAGACAACAGTCCAAACAGCCCTGACATACACACCCTACAGGCTCAGGCCCCTGGAGCCAAACCTGGCGACTGTGCTTGCCCTCTCCAAGGGAATTGTGTGTGGCCATTCCAAT
>NW_026757863.1:0-1090 GCF_022355385.1 Mustela nigripes
TCCCACTTTAACAATAATCCTGACCATCTCCTGACCCTGATCATAACTCTAACTCTGAAGTTTGCCTATGTCAGACCTTAACCTTAAACCTGACCCTGGCCTTGACCTTAACACTGACCCTATCCCTAACTGTAACCTAAATCTGCCCAATCCGCGATCCTGAAAAGAATCGTAACCCTAAAGCTAACCCTGATCCTGAACCTACTCATAAAACAGAACCTAAACATAAAGCTGACCTTACCATAACCATGAACCTAACCCTGACCCTGACCCTAACCCTGACACTAAACCTGTCCCAAACCTATCCCTGACATGACATGAACCTTGCCCCCAAACCAAAACTAGAAGCTGACCCTAAATCTAACCATGACCCTGAACCTGACCCTAAACCTAACCGTCACCCTAACACTGACTCTAAACCTGACTCTGACCGTAACGTTAACCCTGACCCTACTGTGAGCCTGACCCTAAACCTAACCATTAACCTAACCCTAACACTGACCCCTACCCTAAGCCTAGCGCTAACCCTGACCCCAAAGACGTGTAACACTAACCTTGACCCTACGTCTTTCTTAACCCTAACCCTAACACTAACCTAGTCTAAAACCAGCTCTGTTCCTTCCAGCGGGGACAACAGCTGCACCCAGGCTTCCCACGGGCTGGGTGGAGGCTGTATACGGGTCACTGGATGGGCCGTGCATTGAGTGGAGTGTGAGCCTTGAACAGCTTGGGGACCGGCGGCTCAGGGAGCTCTGATGCAGCAGGAAGTTCGGTAAAGAGCCCCCAGGCAGTGGTGACCTCACTACCGTGATGACAGAACCCAACGGAATTGGAACCCACATATCCAGGCACCCCATTACAGTGAAAACCTCCCTGCCCAGATCACTTCAAGGCACATCCTAAAGAAAGCGATATGTTCTTCGGCTGTACTAAAGCTGAGAGGATGCAGGGAGAAGAGAGCTCGCCCGCCAGACACATCCCCTCCCTGGCAGGTTTCCCCAACACCTCAGGCCCTTTGGCTAATAAAATCAAAAGGTGACACGAGGGGGCTCAGAGTCAGAGAGTCCCACACCTTCTGATCCACTGGTGT
>NW_026757864.1:0-1090 GCF_022355385.1 Mustela nigripes
TAGAATCAAGGGTTTAGCAACCAAGTGCTACTTTGTTTAAACAAATGTTTCCGACCAAGAACAGTAAAAATACTTCAGACTTTAAAAACAGGTGGCTGATTCTCCTTGTGAAAGGAGGGGAGGAAAGGGAAGAAAACAACTGGAAAACAACAACCAAAAAACTTTCCCATCTGCTTGGCAACCTCCTACTCAATGCTATGATTATGGTTCTACATCATTCATTAAGTTTTACAAGTAATGTTTTCTGGGAGGATAATTATAGAACCAGCATTATACTGAGATCTTTTAACTTTGAGTCATTTAAACACATCTTCCAAATAATACAACTTTGTAATATAATTAATTTTAAGATTAATATTGAGCTTTTGGTTCATAGTCTGCACAAAAGGCTTCAGGGTAGTAAGAAGAACCCATTTCTGTAGTAGATTCCTAGGCTTTGTTAAGCCAGAGAGGTTCATGCTCTTGTGAAACTGGGGATAATAGCCATATTTCATTGAGTCTTGGCCTTCTTTCCTGGTATAGTTTAATAAGAAACAAAAAATGCTACCATTCAAACTATGATACAATGTTTTCTTTTCATTAATATTTTAATTAAAATGTAAGTATTTAGACAGATTTTTATTACATATGGCCTTAATGCATACATAAAATAAAAGTTAAAATTTTTGGTTAACGTTTTTCCAAACCTCACATTAAGAATTTCACTACTTTTATTTACTTTCTAACTGAGAGATTTCAGTGCCCAGATTTTCTCACAAGATGTTCCTCTGAGCCACCCAGAGCTTCTGTCATGCTGCACTTAAAAAATTATTATTAGACATATAGCTGACATTCAATGTTAAATTAGTTTCAGGTGTACAACATAGTAATTTGACAATTCTATACATTACTCAGTGATCACCACAGTAAGTATATCATCGCGTCACCATATAGACTTATTATAATATCATTGGCTGTATTCCCAATGCTGTACTTTTCATCTCCAGATGAGAACAGGAAATTATTTTATTTATTTGATAACAGGAAATTTGTACCTCTTAATACCCTTCACCTATTTCACCCATCCCCCATCCACCTTCCCTCCCATAAC
>NW_026757865.1:0-1090 GCF_022355385.1 Mustela nigripes
CATCTCCACTTCCTCACATCAGGGAGATCATATGATAGTTGTCTTTCTGGAATTGACTTATTTTGCTAAGCATAATACCCTCTAGTTCCATCCATGTTGTCGCAAATGGCAAGATTTCATTTCTTTTGAGGGCTGCATAGTATTCCATTGCATATATATACCACCTCTTCTTTATCCACCCATCTGTTGATGGACATCTAGGTTCTTTCCATAGTTTGGTTATTGTGGACATTGCTGCTATAAACATTTGGGTGCACAGGCCCTTCGGACCACTACATTTATATCTTTAGGGTAAATACCCAGTAGTGCAATTGCTGGGTCATAGGGTAGCTCTATTTTCAATTTTTTAAGGAACCTCCATACTGTTTTCCAGAGTGGTTGCACCAGCTTTCATTCCCACCAACAGTATAAGAGGGTTCCCCTTTCTCTGCATCCTCACCAACATCTATCATTTCCTGACTTGTTAATTTTGGACATTCTGACTGGTGTGAAGTGGTATCTCATTGTGGTTTTGATTTTATTCCCCTGATGCCGAGTGATGTGGAGCACTTTTTCATGTGTCTGTTGGCCATCTGGATGTCTTATTTGCAGAAATGTCTGCTCATGTCCTCTGCCCATTTCTTGATTGGATTATTTGTTCTTTGGCTATTGAGTTGGATAAGCTTTTTATAGATTTTGGATATTAGCCCTTTACCTGATATGTTGTTTGCAAATATCTTCTCCCATTCTGTCAGTTCTCTTTTGGTTTTGTTAACTGTTTCCTTTGCTGTGCAAAAGCTTTGATCTTAATGAAGTCCCAATAACTCATTTTTGCCCTTGCTTCCCTTGTCTTTGGTGATGTTCCTAGGAAGAAGTTGCTGCGGCTGAGGTCCAAGAGGTTGCTGCCTATGTTCTCCTCAAGGATTTTGATGGATTCCTTTCTCACATTGAGATCCTTCATCCATTTTGAGTCTATTTCTGTGTGTGGTGTAAGGAAATGGTCCAATTTCATTTTTCTGCATGTGGCTGTCTAATTTTCTCAACACCATTTGTTGAAGAGGCTGTCTTTTTTTCCATTGGACAGTCTTTCCTGCTTTGTCGAAGATTAGTT
>NW_026757866.1:0-1090 GCF_022355385.1 Mustela nigripes
GGTGTAAGAAAGAAATGTTTTCCGAGGGAAATAAGGATGTCTATTTTCTTTTTTTTAAAAAAGATTTTATTTATTTATTTGACAGACAGAGATCACAAGTAGGCAGAGAGTGAGAGAGGAGGAGGCAGGCTCCCCGCGGTGCAGAGAGCCCGATGTGGGGCTCGATCCTAGGACCCTGGGATCATGACCTGAGCCGAAGGCAGAGGCTTTAACCCACTGAGCAACCCAGGCGCCCCAGGATGTCTATTTTCTGTGTGTCATTGTTTTTCCCTCCTTCTAGTAGATACTCCCATTTGAAAAGCTAAAATTTTACCTTGTTATTGCATTTTTAGAGTCTTTAGGTATTATGTTGTTAGATGTATACCTGCTTATACCTTTTACATCTTTCCAAACTCTGCCTTTAAAAATGTCCCTCTTCATCTTAGTACCTATAACTTTAGACCCAGCTTGTCTGCGATGAATTTTGCCATTCCAGCTTTCTCTTTTGCATGGTATCTCCTCACCTGATACATTCTCAATCCCTTCTGCATTTTAAGTATGTTTCTTGAACAGCGTGGATCTGTAATCCCCTGATAGGCGCTTGAATAGAAAAAGTCAGTCTGTACACATTTAAATTAATGATAAACAGTCATGATTTTATTCCTCCCATCTTATTTTGTTTGTTTTTATTTTCCCCATTTTTGATGTTTTTAATCAAGTTCATTCTTTTTCTACTTGATAAATATAGAAGTTCTTTGTATTTTTCGATGACAGCTTAATTGAGATATAATTCACAGGCCATACCACTCACCATCTAATGTGGACAATTTAATGGCTTTTACTATATTTAACTATACTATACTGAACTACCTACACATTTTCATCATCCTCAAAAGAAAACTTTAGCCATCACCACCAGTCTTAGGCAACCGCTAATCTACTTTCAGTCTCTGTAGATTTAGCTATTCTGGAAATTCCATATAAATCAAATTATGCAATATGTGGTCTTCTGTGACTGACTTCTCTCAATCAGCAGAATGTTTTCAAGGCTCCTCTGTGTCGTGGCACATATCAAAATTCTATTCCTTTTCAAGGCTGAATAATATTCCAC
>NW_026757867.1:0-1090 GCF_022355385.1 Mustela nigripes
GTGGAGTGAGCCTTGGGAGAGTGGGCCCAGCAGAGCCCTTCTGCAGACCTGTGGCCTTGGAGGCTCTGGACAGCACCCCACGGTGAGGCAGTGCCTCTCCAGGCTTTGCAGCAGAGGGCCTGGGACACTTCAGTCTCCCCAGGTTCACTTGTGTGTCTCAGGGATTAGATTAGATTAGATTAGATTAGATTAGATTAGATTAGATTAGACAGAGACTTCAGGAAGGCTGAGGCTGAGAGGTGGGTGTGGTTCATTGGGACACAGGACACCTGAGGGCTCTCTCGCTGCTTCTAGGAATGGTCTTGGGTGTAATTCTGGGGCTGTGACCAGAGACTGATGTCTTTACAGAACCTTTACCACGCTGTGCAGGAAGCTGTGTGTCCCACGAATCCCCAGTCCACCCCCCCAAGCAGCTCCGCATGCGAGCGTGGGGCCAGGAGGGCTGATCGGCCTGGGCAGTGAGCCCTGGGGCCCTGAGTGCACCTCCCTGCCCCAGCAGTGCCTTCCAAGACATGGAAGCTCTTCACCCTTTCCCCATACCTTGCCCTATACATCTCTTCCATTGACTGTTCTTGAATTATATGCTTTAATAATAAACTTGTAATCTTGTAAATTAAATGCTCCTCTGAGTTCTATAAGCCACTCTAGCAAATTGTTTTATCCCAATTGTTGGGCATGTCATCATTGGAAATTCCATTTTATATCTATTCAGTCAGAACCACAAGTGACAACTCGGACTTGTGACTGGTTTCTAAAGTTAGGAGTTAGGGGACAGTCTTGTGGAACTGAGCCCTTAATCTGTGGATATGACACTATTTTCAGGTAGATAATGAATGTCAGAATTGAGTTGAATTGTCAGACACCAGGCTGGTATCCAAGAATTGTTTGGTGGTGTGGGAAAACTAACCCCCGATATTAGAATTGGATGCAAAACCATTAGATTCCTTATTTTAACTCCCATCCCACTAAGTATCATTTTCTCCTATTTATCATCCTGGATTATAATATCAAATACATTCTGTACATTAACTATGCCTTTAGACATACCACAGGCATAACTATTTTTATGACTTTCTTTTTTTTTTTTTTT
>NW_026757868.1:0-1089 GCF_022355385.1 Mustela nigripes
TAGGAAAATGAGGAAACAAATGGAGATTTGAACACTGAGCTATGATATAATGAATGGTTTAAAGTATTTAGTAGAGTATAGAAAAGCCCTTTAAAGCCTGGTCTTAGCCTAGCATTGCAGCTTCTGGTATATCTATCCATCTACCATCTATCTATCTATCTATCTAGATATAAATTGGAAAACTTTTTTAACTTAAAGATTTTGAGAAATAGAATATAATCAGCACCATAGAAGATCTCTTTATGATAACAACTGAGCCCCTCCTCCCAGTTTGTTAATATTCTGTCTTATTTAATGTAACATTGTGCAAATATACCACTACTGATCTGCGGTTATGAATGAAATAACTATAATAATCTGTTTGCATATCCTGGTGAAAATATTCATTTAGTTCCATGTTGTATTTCTAGGAATGGACCAAATTTTTTTTTTATTTTTAAGTTTTCTAAATATTGTCCAACTTACCTCAAATGTTTTTATTATGAGCACTGTCATTCTTTCACATTCTTACAAGACATTTTTACTGTTTCCCAATATGGTAAGTGTGTAATAGTATGCCATTCTAGGTTTGAATTTAATTTTAATTTAATTTAATTTAATTCCAGATTCATAATAAAGATAAACAGTTTTTATGTATGAGTGGCCATTTGGATTACGCTTTCTGTAAAGTACATGCTCAAATCTTTTGATATCTTAACATTGTGTCATACTGGCTTCTTTAATGGTAGATTTTCTGAATGAACTTTTAGCTCTGTAGGTCTTCTCTATTTTATTTTGAACTTGTTTTCATTTCAAAATCTTTATATTTATTTTCATGATTTGCTTTTATTTTGCTTTGTCTATTATCTATATATTTATATGTTTATTTATTTATTAGCAAGCAAGAGAGAGAGAGCGAGTGACAGCACAGGGAGGGATAGAAAAAGAAGAGAAAAGAATCTTAAGCAGGCTCCAGGCTCAGCACAGAGCCCAACTCTGGGCTCTATTTCACAACTCTGACATCATGACCTGAGCCAAAATGAAAGAAATAAAATAAAATTAAGGTGTTAAAAAAAAGGAAAAAGAATTGGAGGTTTAATTAAGTGAGTC
>NW_026757869.1:0-1089 GCF_022355385.1 Mustela nigripes
GGGTGTGGGAGGGGGTGTTCCACTCACCAACAATTCTCTGACACCAGCTAGGTGTGCGACAATGTAACTCAAATCTGACGCTATCTATGTGGACATAGATACCTGGAGAGAGCAGGGGCTCAGTCCCACAAAACGGTCCCCCCAACCACTGCCCCACCGCACACATACTGCACACTTCAGACAAGAGTCACAAATCCCGGTTGTCACCTGTGCCTCTGACCAACCTATTTTAGGAATGACAGCCATTACTGTTACCGCGGCCACTGTGGGACTGGCCTTGCATCAGACTGCACAAACCACCCAATTTGTGCAAAAATGGCACGGGAATGCTATCAAGGCTTGGAATCAACAAACAGTCCTAGATCAAAGATTTCATGAAAGAGTCTTTGACTTAAAAGAAGCTGTAATATATATAGGAGAGAAGATCTTCCAAATATAAGGCTTCACCTTCCGTGTGATTAGAATGTTTCTTCCTTCTGTGTCACTCCTACACCTATAATAAATCAGAAATACCGTGGAACAAGATTTCACCATATTACTAGTCATTATGGCGGTAATTTAACTGTGGATATTAAACAGCTTCAAGATACTATTCAGGGCACTCCTTGTGAGCCTTACAATCAGATCCAAGAGTGAGTTTCGCACAAAGGATTAATGATATTCTGTCTGATGTAAACCCCTTTGCTTGGATCAAAACACTGGTGCTGGCATTATAGGTGGAATGATGACACTTTTTATTGCTATAGTCTTTTTACGCTTAGTCCTCAGATGCTCACGAAAATCTTTCTGACGACCAATGGTTCAAGAACTTGCAAAATGGATTTTGCTGCTTCTGCATTAACCATCTCGCAGAATGATAGACTGCTTAAAATATCACTAATGAGAAATGGTAGTGGTCAGGCAAGTATGCTTGACGATGACCTTGAGAAAACCCGAACTAGCAGCAGGCCTCCGGTGGACAGGAGGATACAGGTCCTTGAAGCCCAGCAGCTCAGGCTGGAACATCGCCTGTTTCCCTTTTCCATTGTCTCCCCTGCCTCACGAAAGCCTGCTGTTAGAATAATCCCTTTATGTGCGCTTGCTCAGCCA
>NW_026757870.1:0-1089 GCF_022355385.1 Mustela nigripes
ATAGACACAAAATCATATTAGAACACATCCACGGGAGAGTCCATTTCAACTCAGCCTCCTCGGTTGCTCCCCCAGATCCAGCAGATCTAACCTGTCTATTTGCTTGGAGACAATTGGAATGCGAGGTGGGCTATGCAGCCATTATTCTTAGAACCCTGCTTGGAATCGTTGTCCTGGAGCCAACCAACAGGTCTCAATTGTCCTGCAGAAGAATCTTTGCAGTTGGGAGCTTCTCACAACTACCATCGTGGGAAAACCCTCGTGGCCTCGTGATCGCCCCCCCCCTTCAAGAAGGGGCCATCAGGGACAGAATGTACAACCTGAGCGTCGTCTGAACCTCGCCCTGTCTTCAGATGCACAAGATCTCGATTCAGGTCTATAGATTGTTCCTGCCATATCCTCACCCAGAAACCTAGGCCTAGCTTGGGTTCTCAGACTTCGTTCCTCAGACTACTGGCCCACAAGCCCTCCAGTTTGGCAATCCAGAACTACAATGCAGCACTCTGCCTGCCATCCAGAAGAAAAACTTTGCCCTCTGGGGATACCCAGGAACACCAAATGAGGATCAACCTGCACGCCATTCGGCTGTACCCCAAATATATAGACAGACCTGGGCACTAATGCTCTTTCCGAGACAGCCTGAGCCTGGACCTCCTGGCCCCACCTAGACAGATGGCCGCACACTGAGCACATCGGACCCGCCATGGCCTTAGTCGTCATCTCTACTCAACCTCTGTTTTCGGGCTTCAGAACCTAGATCTTATCTCCAATCACGGCCCGGGTTTGAAATGATGCAGAAATCAGAACTCTATCCCCATGGCAAGAAACCTTCGTTTGGCATGGTGTCCAAGGTTCAGTGTACTTGAAACCAGTGTGGCCCATGAGGATCCGCCCATGCTTGCGGGCCACATTGGTCACAAATCACATTGTGACCCTCAGCCTGAGCCCAGTCCTCAGGTATGGCCTCTCAGTGGCTGGATGGAGAGACAGCATATTGGGCTTACCATGCCTCTAGGCCCCAATATTTAACCGTATTTCGGGTTGTCCCTTCACTCTTCCCTAGGGCTCTGCTTTGGTATTCGTCTTTTG
>NW_026757871.1:0-1089 GCF_022355385.1 Mustela nigripes
GAAGCCTGAAAACCGAGGTTGAGAAGAGATGACGATCTAAGGCCATGGCGGGTCCGATGTGCTCAGTGTGCGGCCAGCTGTCTGGGTGGGGCCAGGAGGTGCAGGCTCAGGCTGTGTCAGAAAAGGCATTAGTACCCATGTCAGCCTATATTTTTGGGGTACTTCTGAATGCCGTGCAGGTAGATACTTTTGGGGGTTTCTGGGTAGCCTCAGAGGGCAATGTTTTCTTCTGGAGGGCAGGCAGAGTGCTGCATTGTAGTCCTGGA
Organism: Mustela nigripes; assembly: GCF_022355385.1. Taxonomy (NCBI): domain Eukaryota; kingdom Metazoa; phylum Chordata; class Mammalia; order Carnivora; family Mustelidae; genus Mustela; species Mustela nigripes. Next base: position 267 of record NW_026757871.1, read on the forward strand.
TTGCCAAACTGGAGGTTGTGTGGCTCAGTAGTCTGAGGACGGAAGTCTGAGAACCCAAGCTAGTCCTAGAATTCTGGGTGAGGACATGGGAGACACAATCTACAGACCTGAATCGAGATGTCGTGCGTCTGAAGTCAAGGCGAGGATCAGACGATCACTCAGTTTGGACATTCTGTCCCGGAGGCCCCACTTGAAGGTGGGGTGGATCATGAAGCCATGGGTGTTTTCCCACGATGGGAGTTGTGAGAACTCCCAACTGCAAAGATTCTTCTACAGGGCAATTGAGACCTGTTGGTGGCACTGGGGCACTAAAGTGTTCTCCAAAAGAGAGGCTTTCACACAGCACCATCGTGCAAGTTTCCCATGTGTAGGTGAGATTTGTTCTGATGGGTGAGTCAAGAAACAGCCATATGCTGTTATTGAAACCCAGGCCTCTGAGGAGAGATGCCTCGAAACCAAAGCAATGGATCCGATAGGTGCCTAGAGGCCTGTTCGTTCCTTTTTACCTCAGGGGACATCAGGCTACGGGTCTGAGAGCCGGTAGGTGCTCAGATGGGCCCATATGCCCTTTTTGTCATGGGAAGCCACAAATATTGGGATGGCCTCAAGGACGTTGGAGGTTTATCCTATTAGTAGGGTTTTGGCCATTGGAATGGGCACACACAATTCCCTTGGAGAGGGCAAAAACAGTAGTCAGGTTGGGCTCCAGATACCTGAGCCTTTAGGGTGTGTAGGTCAGGGCTGTTTGGACAGTTGTCTGAAAACACAAACTGGCTTATGTTTCGTGTCATAGGTATGGCAGGACTGATCTACAGACCATGAG
>NW_026757872.1:0-1089 GCF_022355385.1 Mustela nigripes
AGAGAAATGGAAAAATGTTCCATGCTGCTGGATTGGAAGAATAAATATTGTGAAAATGTCTATGCTACCTAAAGCAATCTACACTTTAATGAAATTCCTATCAAAGTACCATCCATCTTTTTCAAAGAAATGGAACAAATAATCCTAAAATTTATGTGGAACCAGAAAAGACCGCGAATAACCAAAGGAATTTTGAAAAAGAAAGCCAAAGTTGGTGGCATCACAATTCTGGACTTCAAGCTCTATTACAAAGCTGTCATCATCAAGGCAGCATGGTACTGGCACAAAAACAGACCCGTAGATCAATGGAACAGAATAGAACACTCAGAAATAGACCCTCAACTCTATGGTCAACTAATCTTTGACAAAGCAGGAAAGAATGTCCAATGGAAAAAAGGTAGCCTCTTCAATAAATGGTGTTGGGAAAATTGGACAGCCACATGCACAAAAATGAAATTGGACCATTTCCTTACACCACACACGAAAATAGACTCAAAATGGATGAGGGACCTCAATGTGAGAAAGGAATCCATCAAAATCCTTGAGGAGAACACAGGCAGCAACCTCTTCAACCTCAGCCAAAGCAACATCTTCCTAGGAACATCACCAAAAACAAAGGAAGCAAGGGCATAAATGAACTATTGGGATTTCATCAATATCAAAATGTTTTGCACAGCAAAGGAAAAAGTTAACAAAACCAAAAGACAAATGACAGAATGGGAGAACATATTTACAAACGACATATCAGATAAAGGGCTAGTGTCCAAAATCTATAAAGAACTTAGGAAATTCAACACCCGAAGAACAAATAATCCAATCAAGAAATGGGCAGAGAACATGAACAGACATTTCTGCAAAGAAGACATCCAGATGGCCAACAGACACATGAAAAAGTGCTCTATATCTCTCGGCATCAAGGAAATACAAATCAAAACCACAATGAGATACCACCTCACACCAGTCAGAATGGCTAAAATTAACAAGTCAGGAAATGACAGATGCTGGTGAGGATTTGGAGAAAGGGGAACCCTCCTACACTCTTGGTGGGAATGCAAGCTGGTGCAACCACTCTGGAAAACAGCATGGAGG
>NW_026757873.1:0-1089 GCF_022355385.1 Mustela nigripes
TTTGATCTCAGGAGTCGTTACTCCAGACAAGGCAGCACACAGGGCAGAGCAGACCTGGGATGGAAGCCTGGCCATCAGCAAAGATCGTTAAAAAAAAGAACTGCAGAGGACAACAGCTAATGTTTCATGCTTCCGTCCTGGGGACAGCAACCAAGGGAACACACTCCTCCCTGGGGCCTCACCTCATTACCCCAGGCACCATGGCCAACCCTCTGCCACCGTGTCCACTCCAGCATTTCTGGAAAGTTCTTCCTGTGCTCTGTGACTGTGCACAGACTTCTAGGAATATCCTCTCTTCTCTGTGAAGGAACCACTACCCCTGGCAGAAGACGCTCCACTCCTGAGTTATTTCCTCTAGAGCAGGTTGGGTACGGTTGGCAGGGCTGTGGGGAGACCGTATTTAGATGCTGACGGGGGCCCTATAGCCGCCTGCAGACCTGTGCCATGTGTGAGGCAAGGGGACTGATACTTTCTGAATATGTCTGGGTTCTCCTCCTGTTTGTGCTCCATTTCTAGGGACTTGTCCCCTCCTTAGAGAGACATTCTTGTCTCACGGATAATCAAGATTTCAACAGCAGGAATGCAAAGAGAAGTAAGAGTCACTGTTCAGCACTCGACAGCCCAGTTAGAATTCCTGAGTCCACAAGGACCCTGAAGGCCAACTGTGAAGGAAAAAAAAAAATCTTAATCCCAAGGATAGAGAATTCCTCCCATAAGATCACTGTCATCAAGGAATGAAGTGTCCATTTGTCTAGTGGCGTGGGAGGAAGAAGGGAGAAGAGTCTCCCCCCGACACTGGGAGAGGGGCAGGGGTTTCTCAAAGGCTGAGGGCTATAACCTGCTCTCACTCATTCTGTGTGAGGCTGGTCTGGGGTGGGGTGCTCCGAGGCTTCCCAAGCACAACCATAGGCAAGGAGGGGGCAGATCACACATCCTGGGATGACGAAGGGCTTCAAAAACACAAATTGTTATAAAACCCCAGGACACTTGCACAGCCCTTGGGAGAAAGAGAGTATCCGTGAATGAAAGAGACGACAGTTTGCACTGGGGTATTCTAAATTACATTTGTTTTAAGAGTAAAGGAATATA
>NW_026757874.1:0-1089 GCF_022355385.1 Mustela nigripes
TCAGATGTACGAGAACTCGATTCAGGTCTGTAGATTGTGCCTTCCATATCCTCAGCCAGAATCCTAAGACTAGATTTTATTCTCAGACTTTCATCCATAGACTACTGGCCCACAAGCCCTCCAGTTTAGCAATCCAGAACTACAATGCAGCACTTTGCCTGCCCTCCAGAAGAAAAACATTGCCCTCTGGGGCTACCCAGAAACCACAAAAGAGGATCAACCTGCACGCCGCTTGGCAGTACAACAAATATATAGGCTGACCTGGGCACTAATGCCCTTTCTGACACAGCCTGAGTCTGGACCTCCTGGCCCCACCCAGACAGCTGGCCGCACACTGAGCACATTGGACCCACCATAGCCTTAGGTCGTCATCTCTTCCCAACTTCTGTGTTCAGGCTTCAGAACCTAGACATTATCTCCAATCACTGCCCAGGTTTGAAAATGATGCAGAATCAGAACTCCATATTCATGGCAGGAAACCTTGTGGTTGGCATGTTGTCCAAGGTTCAGTGTAGTTGAAACCAGTGTGTCCCATGAGGCCCCACCCATGCTTGCGTGCCACATTGGTCAAAAACACACATTTTGACCCTCAGCCTGAGCCCGGTCCTCAGGTAAGGCCTCTCAGTGTCTGGATGAAGAAACAGCATATTGGGCTTGCCATGCCCCTAGGCCCCAATATTAAACCATAGTCCGGGTTGTCCCTTCACTCTTCCCCAAGGCTCTGCTTTGGAATTCCTCTTTTGGTGAGACACCCAAGGTAACAAAGCTGAAAGGAGTCCTACCAACCCACAGATTGACGAAAAACAATTGGGAACAGACCAGATCCACAGAGAGGAAGATTCGGCCATGGCCCTTGAGGCCTCCCCGACATTCCATGGCCATCACTGATACAATATCCAGAGACAAAAGCTTGAGCAAAAGCCTCAGACTCGCTCTTTCTTCATATCCTGACGAGTTCTTCTCATGGTTTGTAGATCGGGCCTGTCATACCTACATCCCCAAACCTAGGCTGAGTTTGTGTTTTCAGAATTCTGTCCTCAATGTCCTGGGCCACACACCCTCCAGGCTGGGGTCCGTGGAGCCACACAT
>NW_026757875.1:0-104 GCF_022355385.1 Mustela nigripes
AGCTCCAGGACAAGTTTCCGAGCAGGGTTCTAAGGATGGATGGCATTTTAGCCCACCTCGCATTCAAATTGTCTCCAAGCAACAAGACAGGATAGATCTGCTGG
>NW_026757875.1:204-620 GCF_022355385.1 Mustela nigripes
GGGGGAGCAACCGAGGAGAATGAGTTGAAATGGACTCTCCCGGGATGTGTCCTAATATGATTTTGTGTCTATGGAGACCTGGAATGAAGCGGTGGCACTGCGGCCCTGAAGGGTTCTCCTAAAGAGAGGCTTGCAAACAGCTCCATCGTGCAATTTTCCCATGTGTAGATGAGATTTGTTCTGACGGTTGAGTCAAGAAACAGGCAAATGCTGTTATTGAAATACAGGCCTCTGAGGAGTGATGCCTGGAAACCAAAGCAATGGTTCCGATAGGTGCCTAGGGGCCTCTTCGTTCCTTTTTACCTCTGAGGACATCAGTCTATGGGTCTGACAGCCGGTAGGTGCTCACATGTGCCCAGATTTCCCCTGATTTTCCTGGGAAGCCACAAATATTGGGATGGCCTCAGGGACTTTGG
>NW_026757875.1:720-1089 GCF_022355385.1 Mustela nigripes
GTAGGGTTGTGGCCATTGGAGTGGGCACATACAATTCCCTTGTAGAGGGCAAGTAGAGTCGTCAGGTTTGGCTCCAGGGGCCTGAGCCTGTAGGGTGTGTAGGCCAGGGCTGTTTGGACAGCTGTCTGAAAACACAAACTCGGCTTATGTTTCGGGTCTTAGGTATGGCAGGATTGATCTACAGACCATGAGGAGAACTCTTCGGGATATGAAAAAAGGGCGAATGTGAGGCTCTTGCTCAAGTTTTTGTCTCTGCATATCGTATCACTCATGATCGTGAAATTTCCGAGTGACTTCATGGGAAAATGACGAGTCTTACTCCCTGGGGCTTTGGCCCCATCCAAAGAGTTTGGGGTCATTCTGTGGGAT
>NW_026757876.1:0-1089 GCF_022355385.1 Mustela nigripes
ACTTCCCACTTAAGGGAAAATAAGAGTGCCTTCTAATAGATTTTAAATAGGAAATGACAACGGAAGCTTATACAAGATTATAAAATGGGAAATTTCATTTAGATAAGCAATAATTTCAAAGTCATCTTCTTAATATTACAGACTCTTCACATAATCATAATTTTATTTTGGTATTATATGGTAATTTCAAATATGGTAAATATAAAGAAATTACCTCTGTAATTATAGCGAGTCTGGTCTTAGTTTAATGACAACAAAACATCAATTTAGAAGTATGGTCTACCAATTATTAATACATTTGGAAATGGTGTGTCATCTTCACTCCACTTGTCTCACTAAAACAGTGAGCCAAACAAAGTAGGTCCAAGCAGTTTACTATGGTCCAAATGGGTTGCTTTTGCACTTGGTAAAGAAGCAGTCATATTTTGGAAGAATGAACTGAGGCTATTAATATTTTCAACTTATTTTCAGAAAAGGAAAGAAAGGATAATCTAAGCTAAAGCCAAAATCTTACACAAGGTGGCAGGAGAATGATCTTTTCCCAGATAAAGGGTTTTTCACCTTAGCCATGTTAGGAGGAAGAAGAGATGAGACATTGTGGACTTGACTAACGTTTGTACACTGTTCAAAAAGTTTTCAAAATAATGTGTATTATTTTTCTTCTTCTGGTTGAGACAAAAAACAAACAAACAAACAAAAAACCACTAATGAGCTTACACTTAAAAGGAGGTAAACAAGAAACTAGCAAAGATTGAGTGTTAGGTATTGTCCCCCTCCTTTTCTTTTTAAATTATGTTATGTTAGTTACCATACAATACATCATTAGTTTTTGAAGTAGTGTTCCATGATTCATTGTTTGTGTAAAACACCCAGTGCCCCATGCAATATGTGCCCTCCTTAATACCCATCACCAGGCTCACCCATCCCCACATCCTTCTCATCTTTATATCCCTCAGTTTGTTTCTTGGAGTCTGTAGTTTTTCATGTTTCATTTCCCCCTCCAATCCCCCCACTTCATTTTTCCTTTCCTTCTCCTAATGTCCTCCATGCTATTCCTTAGGTTCCACAAATAAGTGAAACCATATGATG
>NW_026757877.1:0-813 GCF_022355385.1 Mustela nigripes
GAAGAAAGGGTCAGAAACAATGTCTTCAACCTGGGACATACCAAATTTGAAGCACCCAGGAGACTTTTTTTTAAAAGATTTTATTTATTTATTTGTCAGAGACAGAGAGTACAAGTAGAGGGAGGGGCAGGCAGAAGGAGAAGCAGGCTCCCCACTGAACAAGAAGCCCAATGCAGGACTCAATCCCAGCACCCTGGGATCATGACCTGAACCAAAGATAGAAGCTTAACTGACTGAGCCACCAGATATCCTGAAGCACCCAGAAGACATACGAAGAAAGTTCTAGACAAATACATTTGGAGTAGGAAAAATGACATTACTCATAATGTTAAAAGATAAATATTGGGTGCCTGGGTGGCTCTGTGGGTTGAGCCTCTGCCTTCAGCTCAGGTCATAATCTCAGGGTCCTGGGATCGAGCTCCACATGGGGCTGTCTGCTCAGCAGGCAGCCTGCTTTCCCCCTCTCCCTCTGCCTGCCTCTCTGCCTCCTGCCTCTCTGTCAAATAAAAGCATAAAAATCTAAAAAAGAAAAGATAAATATATATACTAAATATAGATATACTAAAATATACTAATCTGATATAATTAAATAATATAAACCTACACAGAACTCTTGAAATTTTCAGAATAAAAATAAAAGCAGGCAACTATCATATGATCTCCCTGATATGAGGAATTGGTGATGCAACATGGGGGCTTAAGTGGGTACAAGAAGAATCGATGAAACAAGATGGGATTGGGAGGGAGACAAAACATAAGTGACTCTTAATCTCACAAAACAAACTGAGGGTTGCTGGGGGGAGGGGGTTCGGG
>NW_026757877.1:913-1089 GCF_022355385.1 Mustela nigripes
GGGGGTGGGATTATGGACATTGGGGAGGGTATGTGCTTTGGTGACTGCTGTGAAGTGTGTAAACCTGGTGATTCACAGACCTGTACCCCTGGGGATAAAAATATATGTTTATAAAAAATAAAAAATATTAAAAAAAAATAATAAATAAAAGCAGGGAGGAAAAAACCCATGGGATC
>NW_026757878.1:0-1089 GCF_022355385.1 Mustela nigripes
TTTTTTTTTTTCCTTTCTTGGTTTGTTTTCTGGGTGAGGGGGCTGCCACGTGGGTTTTCAATGATGTTCCCTGAGTTAAGTCCTCCCGCCCCCCTCAAGGGAGTGGGCTCTGAGGAAGATTGTTTTTAATCAGGCTTTTGTTGTCAGCGGTTTTTATGTTTGTTCACTTTTTTTTCTCTCTAACCTTGATGGCTATTGATGGTTTTTGTAGTTTTAGAGGAAAACATAGTGCACCCTGACCTCCCTCTCAGAGAGAAGCCTCAGTCTGGCTTCAGAGCCCAAACATGTTTCCCCTTGACCACTGGCAAAGCATGTTTGGAGTCGCAGTCCCTGGGCATGCAGGATTCTTTGCTTGTACCCAAAGCCATGGCAGTGGCAGCCGTCTGGGCAGCTCCAGACCGCCAGAGAGGTTCCAAGCAGCAATCGCACACTGAGATTTTCCCGATGGCCCAGGCTGGGAGTGCCTGGTCTTTCTGGGTCTAAGAGCACCCAGCTTGCCCGCACCTCTTTCAGGGGAGACTGTGGGTCACACACGGGTCTCAGGCTCTGAGAATGGGTTGCAGGTACGATAGCACCAGGCTGTGCCTTCGTGCAACTCTCTGGGGGGAGAGTTTGGTGCACTCGTCTTAGGCTCTGAAACAATGGTGTGTATCAAAGGCCGCAGGCTGGGCCTTTGTACCTCTCTCAGGGGAGGATGAGCAGCACACGCATCTCAGGCTCTATAGCAGGGCTCGCACGTTCTGGTGTCCGGCATGGCTCCCATCCCCTCACAGGAGCAGGACGCCACGTGTTCTCGGATGCTCTCGTGGCTTAGAGTCCAAGACCTGGTTTCTCTGCTACACCATCTCTGGCTCAGCAACAAGGAAGGCTGTCCTGGGACCAGGGATTTAATCCCCTGTCCCTAGCCACCCCAATCCCACAATTTCCCCACCCCACTATCCTTTGCTCTTTTGGAGTGCTTTCAAAAAGTACCTAAGTTAATCCTGGTCCCCAGATGCAGGGCACTCTCGCTCATATTGGGGTATTACTTTCCAACTGGTCACCTCTGGTGGCTCCTTCCTCCTGTTCTTTATCTTCCGATATCAGTTC
>NW_026757879.1:0-1089 GCF_022355385.1 Mustela nigripes
TAAGTGGGTAGGAGAAGAATCAATGAAACAAGATGGGATTGGGAGGGTGACAAACCATAAGTGACTCTTAATCTCACAAAACAAACTGAGGGCTGCTTGGGGGAGGGGGTTTGGGAGAAGGGGGTGGGATTATGGACACTGGGGAGGGTATGTGCTTGGGTGAGTGCTGTGAAGTGTGTAAACCTGGTGATTCACAGACCTGTACCCCTGGGGATAAAAATATATGTTTATAAAAAATAAAAAATTTTAAAAAAAATTAAAAGTTTTATAAAAAAAAAAAAGGAAAAGACAGAAAGACACAGTCTCCTCATTGTTCATTTATTTTGCATTAAGGATAGAGGATAAAAGAAGAAAATTAAATTTCTATCTCACAAAGACACAAAATTGACCAAATGAGCAAAAATAGAAACTTGAAGGCCCTACCTGGTCTGCCTCCTGTCTACTTCTCCATTTCTTCTGACACTCCTCATCTTTTACTCACTGATCTATTAAGCCTGAGGTAAACCAAGCCCTTTCCAGACTTGAGAGCTTGGTGTTACCTATCTTCTACGTTCATGCTCTGAACCATCTGCTCCTCACTTTTCCACATGGTGGTTCCCTGGTCTTTAAGGCCCCACCATCAAAATCCCCTTCCCCGAGATGCATTCCCTGACTATCCTGTGTTGTGCCACCCAAACCCCATACATATTTATTTCTCCTTCACATCACCCACTTCATTTCCATCATAATTCTTACAACTAGCTGTGATGCTGCTGTTCATTAATTTCTTGTTTCCTTGTTGTCAGGCACACCCCACCCCACAAATATGACCTCCAGTTGCCAGGTTTCTCTTGCCCCCTTCAGTGCCCAGTGCAGTGCCTGCCACATAAAGAACATTCAGTAAATATGAGGATAAAAAAAACAAAACAAAACGAGTGAAAGAAGGCATGAGGAGACTTTGATTGTAGACATCCCACCACAAACTGGTTTCCAAGTAGGACCTACAGCATGTAACTTGAATTACATATAACATTCCACAGAAAGGAGCAGGCCCTAAAGAATTTCCTCATGCCTGATCTAAAGCTACCGTATATTTGAATGCACCCTCAA
>NW_026757880.1:0-1089 GCF_022355385.1 Mustela nigripes
GAATCTAAAGACCTCATCTCAGTGAAGTTGGCCCTCCATTCCTATTTCTGCTTCTCTCCAGAAGGAAGCCTGCAGTGCACATGGCTGTGTGCCTGTCTGACCCTGCCCCTGAGTGTGTGTGCACTTACATCTGCTCCCCATCCCCTCCCCACCTCGGCAGCTGTGTACACATGGCTTTCAGAGTCCGATTCGAGCCCCGTCTCATTTCCAGACTCTCCTGTACTTTGCTTTATATCATCTGTTCTCCATTCTATGCCCCCTCATCCCCATAACTTTCACTGTATGTCATTCTTCTTCTGGCCATGCGACCCTGCCTTCGTGTCATTATGCCCCCAGATCATGAGTCCCCTCAAAAGTAACTGTGTCTGGTATATCATGTTTTTTTTTTGTTTGTTTGTTTGTTTTTGTCAATATCTGCATAGTACTGGTGCACAGGTATTAAGTTCTGTGGAATTGAATGAGATGTAGGAACTTGATAATGTGACAAAACAATGTCTGTAATATGTTTTCTGTATTATTCTTTTAAAGAGTCTCAGGTCATCAGTCAGTGAATGAATTCGGGCAGTAGATGAACGAATGTGTAAACAAGAGGACATAAGGAAGAAAAAGGTACCCTCCAGTAGATTTCTTATGCTGCATGCCAGTTGAAGCCCTCTCCTCTTGTCTCCGCGAACTTGTCAGCACTATTCAGCTTTTTTTCTTTTTTTTTTTAATTTAGCTTTTTTTTCAAAGCTCTCACACATGTACATTTTATGCATTATGTCACGTTATCTACCTGAAATAAGAAGACAGAATTTCAGATGTACCCACACGATCTCAAGATCACCCACTTTTTCCAGAACAAGAAACAATGATAACTGTTGTCGGTGCAGCGCTTGACAGTTAACGACTGTATAAATTGTCAGCGGCCCTGTAAAGAAAATAGGCCTATATTAGAGACTAGGGGAGAAGTGGGCTTTCCAAAGCAAACTCAGGATTCTGCCGTAGGTTTGTTGTTATTTTCTGATCCTGTGTTCTTTATGTTCTGGTGTTCACTTTAATTTTTTCGATTCCCAGTAGTTAGCATGCGGTGTTGGCTTAGTTTCAGGT
>NW_026757881.1:0-1089 GCF_022355385.1 Mustela nigripes
TGAGGCGCGTGCTCAGGCTTTTGTCTCTGGATTTTGTATCAGCAATGGCCGTAGAATGTTGGGGAGGCCTCATGGGCCGTGGACGAATCTTGCTCTCTGTGGACCCTGCCCGATCCCAATTGTTTTTCAGCAATCTGTGGATGGGAGAACTCCTTTCATGTTTGTTACCTCAGGTGTCCCACCAAAAGAGGAATTCCAAAGCATAGCCCTGGGGAAGAGTGAAGGGACAACCCGAACTATTGTTAAAAATTGAGGCCTAGGACCATGGCAAGCCCAATATGCTGACTCTCCATCTAGCCACTGAGAGGACTTACCTGAGGACTCGGCTCAGGCTGAGGGTCACAATGTTTGTTTGTTAACAATGTGGTCAGGAAGCATGGGAGGGGCCTCATGGGCCATACTGGTTTCAACGACACTGGACCTTGGACAACATACCAACCACAAGGATTCTTGCCATGGGTAAAGAGTTCTGATGTCTGCATCATTTTCAACCCCGGGCCGTGATTGGAGATAGGTCTAGGTTCTGAAGCCTGAAAACCGAGGTTGAGAAAGATGACGACCTAAGGCCATTGTGGTTCCGTTGTGCTCAGTGTGCGGCCAGCTGTCTGGGTGTGGCCAGGAGGTCCAGTATCAAGCTGTGTCAGAAAGGGCATTAGTGCCCAGGTCAGCCTATATATTTGGGGTACAGACGAATGGTGTGCCCTGTTGATCCTCATTTGGGGTTTCTGGGTAGCTCCAGAGGGCAATGATTTTCTTCTGGAGGGCAGGCAGAGTGCGGCATTGTAGTCTGGATTGCCAAACGGGAGGGCTTGTGGGCCAGTATTCTGAGGACGGAAGATTGAGAACCCAAGCTAGGCCTAGGATTATGGGTGAGGATATGGCAGGCACAATCTCCATACCTGAATCGAGATCTCGTGCATCTGAAGTCAGGGCGAGGATCCGACGATCGCTCAGGTTGGACATTCTGTCCCTGATGGCCCATTCTTGAAGGGTTGTTGGATCACGAGGCCATGGGGATTTTCTCACGATGGGAGTTCTGAGAAGCTCCAAACTGCAAAGATTCTTCTGCAGGACAATTGAGACCTGTTG
>NW_026757882.1:0-1089 GCF_022355385.1 Mustela nigripes
CCTCTCTAGGACAGTTTCCATTCAAGGTTACAGAGACGCCATTAACCAATAGCACATCCCGTTAAGAATCAGGAGTGAGGTACAATCTCAAAGTTTCTAGCACAGTGGCTTGCAAGAAACAGACCTTAATAATGTTTTCTAAATTTACTTGGAAATCACCAACAAGCATGCCCTTCCGTGGTCGGGAGAGAAGCTGCTCATTCTTTAAATAAGTGTATGTTGAGCATCATTGTGGCAGGGACTGGAGGTGAAGACAAGGACCCGGGCTTCATGAAATCTGGTTGGTGGAGAAGACAGATGTGATTCAAAGAATTAGGCAAGCTGACAGAGGACGAGGATGAGAAAACGTGACTTCTCATCACAGACACTCACAGCCAGAGCCGCCTGGAGGAAGGAGCATGTGGTGACGACATCCTCCCCTCCCCCACCCCAGGAACCTGACCTTCTTCATGCTCCTTTCCCCATTTCTGATTCTCCCTCCCTCCGCAAGCCGCCCTGTGGGGTTATCTGCAAGAAACATGACATCCTTACTAGGAAGTGCCAGTATTCAAATAAATGGAAATTCAGAGCAGGGAGAATGCATCACAGGGGCTTATATTAAAAATAATAATGATGATCGTGATGAATGCTCTTGTCCTTGGAGAAACAGGTTTGTGTCTCCATGTATGAGAAATGGCTGCCTGTAGCATCAGGGCTGTAAACGTGCTTTCTTGAGATTCTAGTGGGTGCTGTAAAAAAAAAAAAAAAAAGAAAGAAAGAAACAAGGCTGTGGGAAGACTGAGAAAAAAAAAAAAATAAGGGGCTGGAGCCGCAGATGGGTGGAAATCTCACTGATTCCTATAGAAATAGAGCATTTAAAATTAGCTTAGTATAAAAATAATCAGGGATGTGGGGTTGATTTTACTATCTATATTCCCCACTGCTTGATTCAGTTTCTGTTTTGAGAAATCTATCACGTATCCAGTTTCCTCCAAAGACTCAGTCCCTGCTCTGGGCCCCCGGAACAGCAGCCACTGCAGCTTCTTGAGGGTCTGTGGAGCTCCAGCCTGGGCCGTCAACCTGGTCCCTCACAGCCTGGGCTCTTGACCT
>NW_026757883.1:0-1088 GCF_022355385.1 Mustela nigripes
ACTGGGAGGCTTCTGTCAGGCCGGAGGAGCGGTGGTCTGACTGTGCCGCACGGTACCAGAGGCGGGTCCTACGGGTCCGGGGCTTTACGTTTAGCTCAAAACCACTTGCCCTGAACTTTCAGGCCTTTTCATTCAATGTGCACGATTTCACAGGAGTGCTTTCTCCAGGCTGCACCTAGCCCACCCGAGGCCAAGAGACTCAATGCGAAGTGCAGTGAGGTCCCCGCCAAGGACCCGACTGGGGCGGGCACAGCCCAGGAAGCCCACAGGAGAAGCCTGAGGAGAGGCCCCGGAGGGCCAAGGAGGGCAGGCCACCCACAGCCCGGCTCCAGGGAGCAGAGCCCAGGCGTGCACCTTCATGAACTCGTCCTTGTCGAAGCAGAGCGTGTCCGGCCCCTTGGGGAGGTTCATCCTACTTCTCTCCATCCCGCCGGCCGCCGCCTCTCAGCACCGACACTCGAGCGAGGAGGAAAGGTAGGAGGCTGCGCTCCCCGACGCTACCGGTGAAGCCAGGGCGTTTCCACCACACAGAAGGCAGCGCCCCCGCCGGCCATGAAAGAGGACGCCTCAGGCCCGCCTCCACCTGCCTCCGCCAAGAGAGGCTGCAGTCCCTACTGTCGAGCCAGCAGGTGATGCTGCCCCCATGCGGCGGAGGGCGACACTACAACCTCGCCTACATTTCTGCAGGGCAGCCCAGACGATGTTGATGCCTGGTGAGCGGGAGAAGGGAGGGCAGGGAGGGTCAGGGGCGCTCCCTCCCCACCTCGCACTGTCCCTCGGAAAATCGGCCTGCGAACCTCTTCCAGGACCTTCTCCCGAGATTGTCCCGCGGGAAGCATAGCGGTGGCGGGATGCTGGCCCTTTACTTCTGCGGCCGGTTGTCCAGAGAGGGGGGCGCGTCCGGGTGTCAGGCCTCCTGTCTCTGGGCGCGGAGGCCTCTGTGGGAACCCGGCTTCCGCCCTTAGTCCCGGCACCCACCCGCGAGCGTGGCTTCTCCCCCGCTGAGCTTGGCTCCAGCGATCTGTAGGGAGGAAGGTGGTCAGCTGGCAGCCTCGGGTCGTCTGGGCCGCTCCCAGCTCCACTTCAGC
>NW_026757884.1:0-1088 GCF_022355385.1 Mustela nigripes
GCGACTGGACAACCAGAAATATGGTAAAAATTGGGACCTAGGGACATATCAAGCCCATTATGACATATAATGTTCCAGCCACTGAGAGGACGTACTAGAGGACAGGACTCACACTGAGGGTCACAATGCGTGTTTATGCCCTCGTCCCACTCAAGAATGAGCGGGGCCTCAGGGTGAATGCTGGTTTCTCCTACACAGAACGTGGACAGCATGCCAACCACATGGTCTCTTGCCTTGGGTAAGGAAGAATTCTGATTTCTGCATCATTGTCACCACTGGGTAGTGATTGGAGATAAGGTCTAAGTTTTGAAGCCTGAAAACTGAGGTAGGTAAGAGATGATGACCTGAGGCCATGACGGGTCTGATGTGCTCAGTGTGCGGTCAGCTGTCTGGGTTTTGGTCACGAGGTCCAGGCTCAGTTTGTCAGACAGTGCATTAGTGCTCATGTTAGACTATATATTTGGGTGCCTTCGAGTGACGTGTAGGTTCTTATCTGAAGAACTCTTCAGGATATGAAGAATGAGCGAGTCTGAGGTGCGTGCTCAGGCTTTTGTCTCTGGATTTTGTATCAGCGATGGTTGTGGAATGTTGGGGAGACTTCATGGGCCTTGGACGATTCTTGCTCTCTGTGGATTTTGCCCGTTCCCAATGGTTTTTCGTCAATCTGTGGGATGGGAGGACTCCTTTCAGGTTTGTTACCTCCGGTGCCCAACCAAAATAGGAATTACAAAGCAGAGCCCTGGGGAAGAGTGAAGGGACAACCTGAACAATGGTTAAAAATTGGGGCCTAGGGGCATGTAAACCCAATATGCTGTCTCTCCATCCAGCCACTGAGAGGCCTTACCTTAGGACTGGGCTCAGGCTGTGGGTCACAATGTGTGTTTGTGACCAATGTGGCCCGCAATCATGGGCGGGGTCTCATGGGCCACACTGGTTTCAAGTACACTGAACCTTGGACAACATGCCAACCACAAGGTTTCTTGCCATGGGAAAGCGTTCTGATTTCTGCATCATTTTCAAAGCCGGGCTGTGATTGGAGAAAAGGTCTAGGTTCTGAAGCCTGAAAACAGAGATTGAGATGAGATGAC
>NW_026757885.1:0-1088 GCF_022355385.1 Mustela nigripes
AGGGACCTAGGAAAACTCTTGCCTACCCATGCATCAGATAACAGACACACTCACTAAAGTCCCAGCTATAGAGCCAGCAATAGTCCACAGACTGGCTCCAGCCCCTTCCTCTCAACCACATCTGGGAGCCCTTGGAACACACTTAGATATTCACCCATTGAAGAGAGAGCCTTTTTGGAAAACTAAATTTCTTACAGTAAAGTTCCAGCACACCACTAGAGAAAAAACAAAGCAAAACAGGTTTGGATACACTGGAAAGGTAGTCATTAAAGACTACTTCAAATGCAAAGACAGCAATGTAAAACTTCAAAGAATATAAAAAGTCAAGGAAATATTATACCACGAAATGATCACAATAATCTTCCAATAATTGATCTCAAACACATGAAGATCAGTAGTTTATCCAAAAAAGAATTCAAAATAGCAGTTTTAAGTAAACTCAGTGAGCTACAAGAAAACACTAAAAGCCAGTTCAGGAGTGCCTGGGTGGCTCAGTCTGTTAAGCGCCTGACCTTTGATTCTGTTTCAGGTCATGGTCGCAAGGTCATGAGATCCACCCCTGCATCGGACTTATGCTCGGTGCAGTCTGCATGTCCCTCTCCTTCTCCCACTCACCCGGCTCACACACATGCTCTCTCTAAAATAAATAAATAAACAAATAAAATCTTAAAAAACAAAAAAACCCAGTTCAATAAGATGAGAAAAATACTAGAAGATCGAAATGAGAAGTTTAATAAAGAGTTGGAAGGGCACCTGGGTGGCTCAGTCAGTTAGGTGTCTGCCTCTTGGTTTTAGCTCAGATCATGGCCTCAGGATTGTGGGATTGAGCCCCAGGTCTGCTTGATATTCTCTCTCCCTCTCTCTGTCCCACCCCCAACCTGATCTCTTTCACTTTCTCTCTCAATAAATAAATAAAATATATATTTTTTAAAAGAGCTGGAAATAGTTAAAAAAATAACTAAAAAATTCTGGAGCTGAATAATATAGTGAATGAAATAGAAAAAAGCAATAGAAATCACTGACAAGGGGCGCCTGGGTAGCTCAGTTGGTTAAGCGTCTGCCTTCAGCTCCCGTCATGATTTCAGGGT
>NW_026757886.1:0-1088 GCF_022355385.1 Mustela nigripes
TACTTAGCAGAATGCTCTCACAAGCACAGGTTCCCAACCTGTATACTTGCTGATCAGGGAGCATGTCCTGGCTATTGCTGTGTCACTGTATCCAATGAGCCATAAGGTGATCTGTGCAAATTCCTTCCACACTTGTCCCTCAAGCAGCCAAGTCAGATGCACATGATCACCAAAATGTTTCTGGCTTTAAGTCTTCTGCTACTCGTGCAGCTATTTCCTTCTTACCTCAACAGTATCTGGAAGTGAGGAAACTCTACTGAGTCTTCTGATCTTGAAACCTTAGACCCTTCATCTATCTCATGGTCTGATGTGCCTGGTGTCTTCCTTCTGCTCTCAGGAATCTTTTTCTTCATAAGGTCCAGTCCTTGGCTCTGAGTGCTGCATTAACCCATGGAGTCCACCAGGTAACCCTCATGATCCTTAGAGTCTCCCTGTTGATAGCTTGGGAACAATAATCTGGAGTTTATGGATTTCTAGGAGTTTCTGGAGTGAATAAGTGATATATATCAGTCTAGCTGTCTCAGATTTTGTTTTGTGGAGGGAAACATTGACACTGACAGGGCAAACAAAGTCCATTCAAATGTAAGATATTTCATACATATACATGATCAAAAAGGAAAATTTAAATCATAATTTGTCTCACTTTATATTTATTCAAAATGATGACCTAAGTTTGTTTTCTTCAAAAGGTCCACATAAGCAAGCAAGAGCCTATTTTAAGTGGTCATTTTGGCAGAAATCTAGGTGGTGCTTTTCCTCTCCCATCACTTACCTTTTCTTCCTCCAACTTGCAACACATAACCTATTCTTTCTTCCTCTTTGGAAGGAAGCCAGGTGCCCACCTTAATGCTCAATCCCTGAAGAATAGGGTCTTCTGATAATCACACAGAAACAATGGCTGGCCCAGTTGAAGAAGACAGATTACCCACAGGGGAACTGCATTTCCACTTTTGGCAACATTATCTGAGGTGAAATGTTAGATCCCAATTGGGGAAATTTGGAGCGAATTTTCCTCAACTCCTTCCAGAGGTGAATGTGGGATGTGACTGCCCCAGGGCCTGACTGCTACAGCAAGGAACACTGCTCCA
>NW_026757887.1:0-717 GCF_022355385.1 Mustela nigripes
ATCCTTGACTGTGTTCCTGAACATGAACCAATAAGAGTAAGCATTCCTGGGGGGAGGAGTCAAGATGGCAGAGGAGTAGCAGTCTGAGACTACTTCAGCTAGCAGGAGATCAGCTAGATAGCTTATCTAAAGATTGCAAACACCTGCAAATGCATCGGCAGATCGAAGAGAAGAAGAGAAGAATTCTGGAAACAGAAAAACAACCACTTTCTGAAAGGTAGGACTGGCGGAGAAGTAAATCCAAAGCGACGGGAAGATAGACCCCGGGGGGAGGGGCCGGCTCCCGGCAAGCTGCGGAGCAATGGAGCACAAAATCAGGACTTTTAAAAGTCTGTTCCACTGAAGGACATGGCTCCAGAGACTAAACCGGGGCGAAGCCCACGCAGGGTCAGCGTGGCCCCAGGTCCCGCAGGATCACAGAAGGATTGGGGGTGTCTGAATGTCGCAGAGCTTGCAGGTATTGGAATGGAAAAGCCGGCTACAGAGGCAGAGCTGACAGTAAGCTCACAGCTCGGTGTTACCTTGAACTGGTTACAAGCTCAGTGAGCTCGGAGCGTGACCGGAGGTCAGGCAGACGGGAGTAACTGGGTGCTGTTCTCTGAAGGCGCACTGAGGAGAGGGGCCCTGGCTCTCGGCTCCTCCAGGCCAGAGACCAGGAGGCTACCATTTGTATTCCCGTCCTCCGGAACTCTACGGAAAGCGCTCAGGGAACAAAAG
>NW_026757887.1:817-1088 GCF_022355385.1 Mustela nigripes
ATCCTTGACTGTGTTCCTGAACATGAACCAATAAGAGTAAGCATTCCTGGGGGGAGGAGTCAAGATGGCAGAGGAGTAGCAGTCTGAGACTACTTCAGCTAGCAGGAGATCAGCTAGATAGCTTATCTAAAGATTGCAAACACCTGCAAATGCATCGGCAGATCGAAGAGAAGAAGAGAAGAATTCTGGAAACAGAAAAACAACCACTTTCTGAAAGGTAGGACTGGCGGAGAAGTAAATCCAAAGCGACGGGAAGATAGACCCCGGGGGG
>NW_026757888.1:0-1088 GCF_022355385.1 Mustela nigripes
TATCCACAGAGACCTGGCAAGCCAGAAAGAGCTGGCATGATATTTTCAGAGCACTAAACGAGAAAAACATGCAGCCAAGAATACTATATCCAGCTAGGCTATCATTGAAAATAGAAGGAGAGATTAAAAACTTCCAGGACAAACAAAAACTGAAAGAATTTGCAAACACCAAACCAGCTCTACAGGAAATATTGAAAGAGGTCCTCTAAGCAAAGAGAGAGCATACAAGTGGTAGATCAGAAAGGAAAAGAGACAATATACAGTAACAGTCACCTTACAGGCAATACAGTGGCACTAAATTCACACTCTCATTCATTACCTTGAACGTTAATGGGCTAAATGCCACAATCAAAAGAAACAGGGTATCAGAATGGATAAAAAAACAAAACCCATCTATATGTTGCCTCCAAGAAACTCATTTTAAGCCCGAAGACACCTCCCGATTTAAAGTGAGGGGGTGGAAAAGAATTTACCATGCTAATGGACATCAGAAGAAAGCAGGAATGGCAATCCTTATATCAGATCAATTAGTTTTTAAGCCAAAGACTATAATAAGAGATGAGGAAGGACACTATATCATACTCAAAGGGTCTGTCCAACAAGAAGATCTAACAATTTTAAATATCTATGCCCCCAACGTGGGAGCAGCCAATTATATAAAGCAATTAATAACAAAATCAAAGAAACACATCAACAATAATACAATAACAGTAGGGGACTTAACACTCCCCTCACTGAAATGGATAGATCATCCAAGCAAAAAATCAACAAAGAAATAAAGGCTTTAAACAACACACTGGACCAGATGGACATCACAGATATATTCAGAACATTTCATCGCGAAGCAACAGAATACACATTCTTCTCTGGTGCACATGGAACATTCTCCAGAATAGATCACATCCTGGGTCACAAATCAGGTCTCAACAGTTATCAAAAGATTGGGAACATTCCCTGCATATTTTCAGACCACAATGCTCTAAAGCTAGAACTCAACCACAAAAGGAAGTTTGGAAAGAACCCAAATACATGGAGACTAAACAGCATCCTTCTAAAGAATGAATGGGTCAACCAGGAAATTAAAGAAG
>NW_026757889.1:0-1088 GCF_022355385.1 Mustela nigripes
CAGCCGTTGGCTCAGGTTGGAGTTTCTTTCCATGATCCGACTCCATGAAGATTGGGGCCATCATGTGACCTTGGAAGCTTTCCATGATATGAGTTGTGAGGTGGTCCATGCACAAGGACTCCTGTGGGACAGTCGACACCTGTTGGATCTCTCAAGGATGTCCCATAAGGAACGACGCAAGAGCAGGGTTCAATGGGTTCTAAGGGTCTCTAAGGAGAGATGCCTGGAAACCAAAGAAATAGATCCGATAGGTGCCTAAGGGCCTGTTCGTTCCTTTTTACCTCAGGGGCCATCAGTTTACGGGTCTGAATGCCGGTAAGTGCTCAGATGGGCCCAGATTGCCCCTGTTTGTCCTGGGAAGCCACAAATATTGGAATGGCCTCAGGGACTTTGGAGGTTTATCCTCTTAGTAGGGTTGTGGCCATTGGAATGGGCACATACAATTCCCTTGGAGATGGCAAGCTCAGTCTTCATGTTTGGCTCCAGTGGCCTGAGGCTGTAGGTTGTGTAGGCCAGGGCAGTTTGGACAGTTGTCTGAAAACACAAACTCGGCTTATGTTTCGGGTCATAGGAATGGCAGGACTGATCTACAGACCAAGAGGAGAACTCTTCAGGATATGAAAAAAGGGGGAGTGTGAGGCTCTCGCTCAAGTTTTTGTCTCTGGATATCGTGTCACTCATGGTCGTGAAATTTCCGGGTGACTTCATGGGAAATGGACGAGTTTTACTCTCTGGGGATTTGGCCCCGTCCAAATAGTTTGGGGTCATTCTCTGGGATGGAAGAAGTCCGTTGTTCTGTTGTTGTTGATTTGTTTTGTTTTGTTTTTCAACCTCAGGTGTCCCACCAAATGAGGGATTCCAGAGTAGAGCCCTGGGGAGTTGTGACTGGACAACCAGAAATCTGGCTAAAAATTGGGGCCTAGGGACATGTCAAGACCATTATGACATCTAATGGTCCAGCCACTGAGAGGACATACTAGAGGACAGGTTTGACGCTGAAGGTCACAATGCGTGTTTATGCCCTCTTCGCACTCAAGAATGGGCGGGGCCTCAGGGTGAATGCTGGTTTCTCCTACACTGAACGTTGG
>NW_026757890.1:0-1088 GCF_022355385.1 Mustela nigripes
CATTTGATCAAATACAGCATCCTATCTCTAAAGATTTTATTTATTTATTTGACAGAGATCACAAGTAGGCAGAGAGGCAGGCAGAGAGAGAGAGAGAGAGGAAGCAGGCTCCCCGCTAAGCAGAGAGCTTGATGCAGAGCTTGATCCCAAGACCCTGGGATCATGACCTGAGCCGAAAGCAGGGGCTTTAACCCACTGAGCAACCCAGGCACCCCATACAGTATACTTTGTTGATTAAAACCCTTCACAGTGTAGGGATAGAGGGAACATACCTCAGTATCACAAAAGCCATCTACAAAAGTCCACAGTGACTATCATTCTCAACGGGAAAAGAAAGAGAGCTTTTCCCTTAAGGTCAGGAACACGGCAGGGACGTCCCCTATCATCGCTGCTATTCACCGTAGTACTAAAAGTCCTAGCCTCACCAATCAGACAACAAAAAGAAATAAAAGGCATCTGAATCAGCAAAGATGAAGCCAAACCCTCTCTTTGCAAATGACATCATACTCTATGTGGAAAACCCCAAAATGCCACCCCTAAGTGACTAGAACTCATACAGCAATTCAGCAAAGTGGCAGGATATAAAATCAATACACAGAAATAAGTTGCATTTCTATACACCAACAATGAGACACAAGAAAAGAAATTAAGGAGTCGATCCCATTTACAATTGCACCCAAGCCATAAGATACTTTGGAATATACCTAACCAAAGAGGCAAAGGATTTGTACTCAAAAAACTACAGAATACTCATGAAATAAATGTGGAAGATACAAGGAAATGGAAAAACATTCCATGCTCATGAATTGGAAGAACAAATACTGATAAAATGTCTATGCTAGGGGTGCCTGGGTGGCTCAGTGGTTTAAAGCCTCTGCCTTCGGCTCGGGACATGATCCCAGGGTCCTGGGATCAAGCCCTGCATCAGGCTCTCTGCTCAGCAGGGAGCCTGCTTCCTCCTCTCTTTCTCTGCCTACCTCTCTGCCTACTTGTGATCTCTGTCAAACAAATAAATAAAATCTTTAAAAATGTCTATGCTACCCAGAGCAATGTACACATTCAGTATAATCCCTATCAAAATACCATCG
>NW_026757891.1:0-1088 GCF_022355385.1 Mustela nigripes
TCTGAAGTCAGGGCGAGGATCAGACAAACGCTCAGGTTGGACATTCTGTCCCTGATGGCCCCTACTTGAAGGGGGTTGCATCACGGGCCATGGGGGTTTTGCCAGGATGGGAGTTCTGAGAAGCTCCCAACTGCAAAGATTCTACTGCAGGACAATGAAGTCCTGTTGGTTGGCTCCAGGACAACGATTCCGAGCAGGTTTCTAAGGATGGATGGCTGGGTAGCCCACCTGGCATTCCAATTGTCTCCAAGCAACAAGACAGGTTAGATCTGCTGGATATGGGGGAGCTACCGAGGAGGCTGAGTTGAAATGTACTCTCCCGTGGATGTGTTCTAATATGATTTTGTGTCTATGGAGGCCTTGGAATGAAGCGGTGGCCCTGCGGCCCTGAAGGGTTCTCCTAAAGAGAGGCTTTCACACAGCTCCATCGTGCAAGTTTCCCAAGTGTAGATGATATTTGTTCTGATGGGTGAGTCAAGAAACAGCCATATGCTGATATTGAAATCCAGGCCTCTGATGAGAGATGCCTGGAAACCAAAGCAAAGGATCTGATAGGTGCCTAGGTGCCTGTTCGTTCCTTTTTACCTCTGGGGACATCAGTCTATGGGTCAGAGTGCAGGCAGGTGCTCACATGGGCCCAGATTGCCTCTGTTTGTCCTGGGAAGCCACAAATAATGGGATGGCCTCAGGGACTTTGGAGGTTTATCCTCTTAGTAAGGTTGTGGTCATTGGAATGGGCACATACAATTCCCTTGGAGAGGGCAAGCACAGTCGTCAGGTTTGGCTCCAGGGGCCTGAACCTGTAGGGTGTGTAGGCCAGGGCTGTTTGGACAGTTGTCTGAAAACACAAACTCGGCTTATGATTAGTGTCATAGGTATGGCAGGACTGATCTACAGACCATGAGGAGAACTCTTCGGGATATGAAAAAAGGGCGAGTGTGAGGCTCCTGCTCAAGTTTTTGTCGCTGGATATCGTGTCACTCAGGGTCGTGAAATTTCCGGGTGACTTCATGGGAAATGGATGAGTCTTACTCTCTGGAGGTTTGGCCCCGTCCAAAGAGTTTGGGGTCATTCTGTGGGATGGAAGC
>NW_026757892.1:0-1088 GCF_022355385.1 Mustela nigripes
GGCATCAATTGATACTTCCATCTTTGAATAGAATCTAAATTTCTGTCTTCTTCTCTGTACTCAAAATCCAATTCTGTTTTCTAGCCAGAGAGTAATTTATTTAGGAAGAAGAGGTGGTGGAGTGCCCAAGGGCTGGCCATTGAGAGAGTCTAAGGTGTGTGTGCCTGTGTGGCATGCATGCCCTTTGATGTTGTGTTGTTGCTTTCCCCCTGTATTAGAGGCCAGTTATCTGCAGGGGCTCTAGTTTCCTGCCATTTGATGTGTTTGGGGTCTGGGCTGAATATGCTGATGTTTAGCTTGCTGGGCTTTGGTGTGCCCATGAAAGGAGACATTCAACCAACTCAACAGAATGAAGGCTTGCAGAGTGTAATGGCCAAAAGAGAGCACGAGGGCAGGGCTTTCTTCCAGTCCACTACAGGAGAGTCTGCTTTCCTGGGACTAAGAACTTGGACTGAGGAAAGCATCCCAAAGTGTTCCGGTGCTTGGGATTTCATGTTTGCAGCTAAGGCAGCTAATATCCTCACCGTCCATTTTCCCAATGTTTCTCCTGGTATTGTCTCTGATTATGGTTTCCAGTCTGTCTGCATATGGTTCCTTGTTGGTGTCCTCTCCAGGAGAAAACCAGTGTTCTCTTGAGTCAATGTATGCCAAGCCTGCTGATATGAAATCTCCAGGATTCAAGCCCCTTTGTTGGCAAGATGCATGCAATGCAGACCCTCTGCTGGTCACAACCAATGGCATTCGGAAATAGGCTCCTTGAGAGTTCCAAGTATGCTCCACTCTCCTGTGCTCTGTCCTTTGCATTGCCTCACTGCCCTCTGAAGCACCAGCTGCCCATGTCTTCTTAAGCCATGTCTCCAATCGTCTCCCCTAGTTTCTGCAACTTATTTTCTCTTTTGCCATGGAGTTTAGTTTGTAGGCTTCAGTTCAGTTTCCACAAAGTTGTAGTTGATGTGGTAATCCTCCAGTTGTGTTCATGACTGAAGAAAGCGTGGAGTTCTCAGACACTACTACCATCTCACTGTCCTCCAAAGGTACCTTGGATTCTTACTGAGGCATTAGAAAGAATGAATTCTTGCCACTTGCCC
>NW_026757893.1:0-253 GCF_022355385.1 Mustela nigripes
AGTTGGCGTTTCTCGGCATCCATGCTTAGGCCCCTGCTCTCGAGTCTGTCTGTATGGGGTATCCTGGAACCATCCAATAGTACTCAACTGTCCTGAAGAAGGAAACTGTGAAGTTTGGAGCAGCACACAACTCCCAGCGTAGGGAAACCTCCCTGGCCTCATGACGCCCCCACCCCCTTCAGGAAGGGGCCGTCACGGACACAAACTCCAGCTTGAGGCAACATCTGATACTCGCCCTGACCTCAGATGCAGG
>NW_026757893.1:353-1088 GCF_022355385.1 Mustela nigripes
CTGCACAGTGGGCCCAAACCTCGTGCTACCTTGTGTTTTCCGACTTCTTTCCTCACACTCCTGGCAAACATGTCCTCAAGACTTGGAATTCTGGAACCAAAATGCAGCCCTATGCTGGCCCTCCAGAAGAAAAACGTTGCTCTATGGGGTTCTCCATAAACTCCAAATGAGGAACAACTTGCTCGGTTCTCGACCTCACCCCAATTGGATTGTTCGTGTTGTCTATTCATCTCTCCCCAGAGCTCTGCGTTGGAATCCCTCTTTTGGTGGGACACCTGAGGTAACAAAACTAAAAGGACTCCTCCCATCCTTCAGATTGACCCCAAACAATTGGGATTGGACCAAATTCAGAGAGAGAAAGTCTCGTCCATGGCCCATGAGGCCTACCCGAGATTCCACAGCCATCGTTGACAACAAATCCAGAGACAAAAGTCTGAGCAAGCGCCTCACACTCGCTCTTTTGTCATATCCCGAAGAGTTCTCCTCACGGTCTGTATATCGGGCCTCCCATACCTACTTCCCAAACCTAAGCCGAGTTTGTGTTTTCAGACTTCTGTCCCCACATTCCTGGCCCACAGACCCTTCAGGCTGGGGCCCCTGGAGCCACACATCAGGACTGTGCCTGTCCATACCACGGGAATTCTGCCCATTCCATTGTCCACAATCGTACAAATTAGGAAAAACCTCCAGAGTCCCCAAGGACACCCCAATAATGTAGGCCGCCCAGGACAAACA
>NW_026757894.1:0-1088 GCF_022355385.1 Mustela nigripes
GGGGTGACTGCTCCCTGGAGATCAGAAAAGGTCTTTTTTTCTTTTTTGTTTTTTGGTGGGAGGCTCCAGGCTTTCCTGTTCATCATTGAAGGCAGCCACCCTCCTTTTTGTTCTTACATTCATATAGTAGACATTCATGAATGTTTCCTCTTCTGTGTTTGCTGAGGACACAGAAGGCTTAGGATCATCAGCCAGTTGCAAAGTAAGAAGCTATATAGAAAGGGTGAGGAAGTCTCACATTTCTTGGAACAAGAAACAAGCTGGTCTGTTTGAGGAGCTCCTAGGAAATAAAATTTCAAGTGTAAGACAAATAGAGTAAGTCCGCAGTATCTGGAAGAGGCGAGATGCCCATGAGACTATTCCTATGCAGACATGTGGAGCCTAGGTATATACACATGTGATATTTCAGAATTCTCTGAGTGCTATGCTTTGAGGTGTGCACATGGTCTAGCTATGTGGGCTATGAGGGTGTGGTGTGTCTTGTGGAGTTGCAAGTGTGTTTTGGGACACAGCTGGTGAGTGGTTGGTTTTTTTTCTTTCTTTTTGTTTTTTGTTTTTTTTTTTTTTCTTCAGTGTTTTGTTTATTTGAGAGAGACAGGAGGTGTGGAAGGAGAGGGACAAGAAGACTCTCTGCTGAGCATGGAGCTTGACGCAGGGCTCAATCACATGACCCTGAGATCATGACCTGAGCCAAAACCAAGCGTTGGCTGCCCAGATGACTGAGCCACCCAGGAGACCCTGATGAGTGTTTCTGATGATGGTGCAAGGTGATGGCGGATGAGTGTGTGCATGCGTATTCCACAGTGGGGCAGAGCATATGAACAAGTGCAGGACTGGTGCCGTTTCTTGTCATGAGACAACAGGACTTAGGGTGTTACCAGAAGTGACCTGAGCTCCCTGAACATGCAGATCTGTGAAGTGTCAATGTCTTCGTGCATGAAGTGGCACATGGATGAGTAAGGCTCTCTATGAAGGTGCACCCCTCTCAGGGTGTACCAATTTTCCACAATTTGGCTTAGTGTGAGGTAGTTAAACCAGGTAATTGGTGTGAGGGGATGTAAATTCCGTATGGCATTAGTGTGTAAATG
>NW_026757895.1:0-1088 GCF_022355385.1 Mustela nigripes
GGAACCCAAGTATCCAGGCACCCCTTCACAGAGAAAACCCGACTGCCAAGATCATTTCTAGGCACATCCTAAGAAAGCATCATGTTCTTCTGCTGTACTGAAGCCCAGAGGATGCATGGAGAAGAGGGCTCGCCTGACAGACAATTCCCTTTCCTGGCAGGTCATATCAGGTTTCCGAACGCCTCAGGCCCTTTGGCTAATAAAATCAAAATGTGACAACATGGGGCTCACAGTCAGAAACTCCCAACCTTCTGATCCACGGGTGTATCCCTAGGTCTCCTCCAGTCTAACATTATCGCTGACACTGACCCTAACCGGTTCTAACCCAAACCAGAAACCTACCTCTAACCCTAACCCTAACCCCACTTTAACAATAATCCTGACCCTCTCCCGGACCCTGATCAAAACCCTAAATCTGAACTTTGCCTAAGTCAGACCTTAACCTTACCTGACACTGGCCTTGACTTTACACTGACCCTAACCCTGAGTGTAAACCTAACTCTGACCCAATCTGTGATTCTGGATAGAATCTTAGACCTAAAGCTAACCCTGTTCCTGAACCTATGCATAAAACAGAACCTAAACATAAAGCTGAACTTACCATAACCATGAACCTAAACCTGACCCTGACCCGAACCAGGGGGCTCAGAGTCAGAGAGTCCCACACCTTCTGATCCACGGGTGTAGCCCTAGGTCTCCTCCCCGTATCTGTGTGTGTGTGTGTGTGTGTGTGTGTGGGTGTGTGTGTGCGTGTGTGCCTCTGGGTGTTTGTGAGTCTGAGTGTAAAGAGGAGCTGGCCATGCCATCGTGGGTGGAGATGCCCCAAGCAGGATCAGGCTGATGAGGGGTTAGAGGTCTGGTGGGCAAGTCATGTTCACACCCCAGTTTAAGGCTGGTTAAGTGAGATTGGCTGTAGGGTCTACACACTACTGCCCAGGTTTTATCCTGAGACCTTGAAGGGATGGGTCTATTCCCAGGAGCAGGGCTAACCCCAACAGTAACCATTAACCCTGAACCTGACACTGACTGTGAGCCTGCACCTAACCCTAACCCATGCCCCAACTCTGACCCTGACCCTGACTGTGATC
>NW_026757896.1:0-1088 GCF_022355385.1 Mustela nigripes
ACATGGGCAGTGATGTGTGGTGACAGGCTATTCCTGTAACAGCCATTGCCCTCTCCCCCCTCATTGTACTGGCCCCAGCTGGGAGGGGCATGGAAGTTTTCTAGCATGATGCAGCTCTCCTGGAAGGGGGTATTGGAGGAGGAGCCGGTGCTGAGAGCTCTTTGTTTTGGTTTCTTTTCTTGGTGTTGCAACTTTTGTCTGTTTTGCTAAAATATTTTCTTGTCTGTTCTGCAGGTCGCTAGAGGTGTGAGAGAGTTCCCTCATTGCCCAGGGCTCCTCCGTATGCCCTACCACATGGGGTGGAATGTACCAGACTTCCCTCCTCCTCATCCACCTCCACAGTGGTGGACATGGGGGCCTCGGCCACACCTTGTTCCTCCACCACATGGTGAGATGATCTGAATTGACATGGGTCATAGAGGTTATTCATAGTTGAACCACTTCTGCCAGTGGAGAGGATGGAGAGGTGGTACCACAAGGCTTTGCAATGCAGCAATACACCCAAGTGAGGACATGGTAACATTGCTCCACTTTGTTGACGTCCATCTCATGGACTATCTGGTTCACCATACAGAACTGGGCATCAGGCTTCTACTAAGGAGCAGAAAAGTGACATTCCACAGACGACAGACATAGAAGCATTGACACGATGTTTTGGGCTCTGGGCTGGACAAAGCACAACCTTCACATCAGTCTCACATGTGGAGACCCCAGTTTTCCAGCATTATAGATTAGTTCTGGAAACATATGTCCCAGGCAGAGTGGTCGTATCAGCGAGGGTGATGGACAGTTCCCATCTTCATCCACAGGGGTCAGGGGAGTCCTGTGAGAAACACAGTGGACCCTCCAGAAGGAGAGAGGGGAATAAGCTGGGGCAGGGGTAGAGGGTTGGCTTGAATCCTGTGTGGTCATCGCCAGTCTGAAACCACCTCTGTCCCTTCTAGGCCTTCGGTCCCAATCAGAAGCCTGTGGAGCTCAAGGGGACAATAGCAGCACTATGTCTGAGAAGGTCCCAGAGAAGAACCAAGTAAATTCTGGGGTGTTTTCAGTTGTACCCATTTCTGGAGTCCTGTTCCTCTCTGGGCAGC
>NW_026757897.1:0-1088 GCF_022355385.1 Mustela nigripes
TCTCCGCCGGTCCTACCTTTCAGAAAGTGGTTGTTTTTCTGTTTCCAGAATTTCTGTTCTTCTTCTCTTTGATCTGCCGATGGATTTTCAGGTGTTTGCAATCTTTAGATAAGCTATCTAGCTGATCTCCGGCTAGCTGAAGCAGTCTCAGCTTGCTACTTCTCCGCCATCTTGACTCCTCCCCCTCAATGTAGTTTTAATTTGAATCTCCCTGATGGCTAGTGATGATGAACATTTTTTCATGTGTCTGATAGCTATTTGTATGTCTTTATTGGAGAAGTGTCTGTCCATATCTTCTGCTGGTCCTCTCAATTGATGCAGAAAAAGCATTTGACAAAATCCAGCATCTGTTCCTGATTAAAACACTTTAAAGTATAGGGATAGAGGGAACATTCCTGAACTTCATCAAATCTATCTATGAAAGACCCACAGCAAATATCATCCTGAATGGGAAAAAGCTTGCATCCTTCCCGTTGAGATCAGGAACACGACAAGGATGCCCATTCTCACAACTCTTGTTCAACATAGTATTAGAAGTCCTAGCAACAGCAACCAGACAACAAAGGGAAATAAAAGGTATCCAAATTGGTAATGAAGAAGTCAAACTCTCTCTCTTTGCAGATGACATGATTCTTTATATGGAAAACCCAAAAGACTTCTCCCCCAAACTACTAGAACTTATACAGCAATTTAGCAACGTGGCAGGATACAAAGTCAATGTACAGAAATCAGTGGCTTTCTTATACACTGACAATGAAAGTACAGAAAGGGAAATTAGAGAATCAATTCCAATTACTATAGCACCAAGAACCCTAAGATACCTGGGAATAGAGCTAACCAAAGAGGTAAAGGATCTGTACTCAAGGAACTACAGAACACTCATGAAAGAAATTGAAGAAGACACAAAAAGATGGAAGACCATTCCATTCTCTTGGATCAGAAGAATAAACATTGTTAAAATGTCTATACTGCCTAGAGCAATCTATACTTTTAATGCTGTTCCAATCAAAATTCCACCAGTATTCTTCAAAGAGCTGGAGCAAATAATCCTAAAATTTGTATGGAATCAGAAGAGACCCTGAATCACT
>NW_026757898.1:0-1088 GCF_022355385.1 Mustela nigripes
TATCCCCCTGTGCTGCAGCCATGCCAAGGTCCGATGCCTCATCTATGTGCTGCCTACAAGAGACCCACTTCAAAATGAAGGCACATGCACCCATGAAAAGACATTTCATGTAAGTGAAAACCAAGAGAAGCTGTTGTAGTTAGACTCAGACAAAATAGACTTTAAAATAAAGGCTGTAACAATAGACAAAGAGGGGCATTACATAATAATAAAGTGGTCAATCCAGCAAGAAGATGCAACATTTATAAATACTTATGCACAAAATATGAGAGCGCTACAAGACAGACAGCAAATATTAACAGACCTGAAGGGAAAAATTGACACAAGAAAATATAATATACTACAATACAAGTAGACAACTTGACCTCCCCATTACATCAATGGATGGATCATCCAATTAGGAAATACATAGGGAAATATCAGTCTTAAACAACACATTAGACCACATGGACTTAAAAGACATGTACAGGACTTTCCATCCAAAAGTAGCAGAACATATACTCTTCTCAAGAGCATATGGGACATTCTTTAAGATGTATCACATGCTAGGCCACAAAACAAGTCTCAGTATATTGAAGAAGACTGAAATCATATCAAGCATCATTTCCAACAATAGCAGTATGAAATTAGAACTCAATTACAGGAAGAAAACTGGAAAAATTATTAATATGTGGAAATTAAACGTGCTATTGGACAACCAATTGGCAATTAAAGAAGTCAAAAGAGAAATGAAGAAATACCTAAAGACAAATGAAAATAGAAATGAGACCTATCAAGGGCACCTGGTGCCTCAGTCAGTTAAGCATCTGCCTCTGGCTCAAGTCATGATATTAGGGTCCTGAGATCAAGCCCCACATCAGGGTCCCTCCTTCTCACTCTCCCTCTGCCCCTTCCCCACTTGTGCACTCACACGCATTCTATTTCTCAAATAAATAAATAAATAAAATCTTTAAAAACTTTAGGAAAAATCGAAATGAGACATATCAAAATCTATGAGATGCAGGAAAGCAGTTATAAGAGGGAATTTTGTAACAACCCAAGCCTACCTCAAAAATAAAGAAAAATCTCAAACAAGCAATTTAATTTTA
>NW_026757899.1:0-1088 GCF_022355385.1 Mustela nigripes
TTGTATTTTTCCCTGCCATGACATCATACTTTATCTTCATCTCTGTCAACTAGTTTAAAACTAGTTAAATTCAACAATTTTTAAAAAAAAAATATTTTATTTATTTATTTAAGAGCAAAAGCCAGAGAGAGAGAGAGAGAGAGAGAGAGCGAGCATGAGCAATATGGGGCTTGATCCCAGGACTCTTGAGATCATGATCTGAGCCAAAGGCAGACACTTAACTGACTGAAAAAATGAGACTCCCACAAACTCAACAATTTTATAAAATCTTTATTTGTTGGGGTGCCTGGCTGGATCTGTCAGTAAAATATGTAACTCTTGATCTTGGGGTTGTACGTTTGAAATCCACCTTGGGTGTAGAGGTTTTATTTAAAAATAAAATCGTTAAAAAATTTTTTTTTCATTTTTTTATTTACCCATTGTATGGCAGTGTTGATCACTATATTGTACACCTGAAACTAATATTAACCTTATTTTAACTAACTGGATTTTAAATAAAAACTTTAAAAATAAAAATAATAATCATCAAAATAAAGAAGAGGAAAAATTACTTGGCAGGCAATTTTCTTAATTGCATTATTATTTATTATTATCATAGTCTGTGTGTGTCGGTGGGAAGTGGCTGGTATTACAGTGAGTTCCATATCTGTGTTACACTGAGGTCCATGTCTGTAGTCAGTCTTTTTTTTTTCTTTTAGTTTATTTTCAGTGATCCAAAATTCATTGTCTATGCACCACACCCAGTGCTTCATGTAATAAATTCCCTCCTTAATACCCACCACTGGACTCACCCAACCACCTGCTACCCTCCTCTTCAAAACCCTCAGTTTGTTTCTCAGCGTCCACAGTCTCTCATGGTTTGTCTCTCCCTCCGACTTCCCCCAGCACACTTCTCTCCATCTCCCAGTGTCCTCCACGTTATTCCTTATGTATTGAGTCTTATAAAAACTTTTATTTCTTTCCCTATTCTGCTTTGCATATGCTTACCTTAGATGTTAAAATGTTATAAACCTCTCCTGCCTGGTCCATTTTCTCTCTCTTCTCTCATGATTTCTCATGCTCTCCCTGCTAACCCCACATGCCTTACA
>NW_026757900.1:0-1088 GCF_022355385.1 Mustela nigripes
TCAGCTCAGGTCATGATCTCATAGGTCTGAGATCGAGCCCCCAAATGGTCTATGAGCTCCGTGGGGAGACTGCTTGAGAGTCTCTCCCTCAGCCTCTCCCCCAACTTGCAATGTATGCACTTTTTCTCTTAAATAAATAAATCTTCTAAGAAAATGAAGAACATATAACAGCATGTACAGACTTACTATAATAAAATACACTGAGATTTGTGTAAAACCAAGACACAGGGTATCTGGGTGGCTCAGTTGGTCGAGCCTTTGGCTCAGGTCATGATCCCAGGGCCTTGGGATCAAATCCTGCATCGGACTCCCTACTCATCAGTGAATCTGCTTTTCCCTCTGCCCCTCCGCCCTGCTCCTGATCTCTCATGCGCGTCTGGTCTCTCTCTCTCTCTCTCTCTCTCAAATAAATAAATAAGATCTTAAAAAAGGTACTTGAAAAAAATGCAAATAAATTTTAAAAACACAGTTTTTAAGTGATTGCTTCTATGTAATGGAATTGTGAATGATTTTTCTTAATTCCTTTTCTTCTCTTTCAAATTTGTTCGATAATGACTACGTATGGTTGTTCGGGTAGGAAACAAATTCAATACATTTTATACTTTAAATTGTCTAGATCATATCTTCTCAGAAGAAATCAAAGTGACAAAATCCAAGTAAGTGCATAGCATATGCGCAAACTCAGATCACCCAGTCCATTCTTCCAGATTGGAAATGTGGCTCTATGAGAAAATTCCATGGCGATCGATGTCTTCCCCTACAAAGGTAATTTAAGATAAACCAAAGACACTAGCTAATACAGCGACAGGACCACAAGCCATAGGCTAACTTAAATGAGGTATAACATGTCTGAATTTGAACACCTCTGATATTTTTCCTCTTTCTGAAGTTTAAATTACAGTCATCTTCAAAAATTTTCCTAGTTCGAATTAGAACTTCTCCTGGCAACACATGATTTGTATAATGAATTTATTTTTAAGAATTTATTTATCCTAGGGCGCCTGGGTGGCTCAGTGGGTTAAAGCCTCTGCCTTCGGCTCAGGTCAAGATCGTAGAGTCCTGGGATCGAGTCCCACATCGGGCTCTCT